>NW_019237499.1:123367-136003 GCF_002742605.1 Olea europaea var. sylvestris | reverse complement strand
AAGGTATTTTTAAAGTAACTAACCTCCTTTTTATTAATACAATCTATACCGTAGAACTATTTACATGTTACAAAGGATTTTTCCTACTCATTGATAGTATTGCCTTAGGTGTTCGGTGTTCTAGGGGTGGGGCACAGGCCTTACATCCAAGTCCTCCGGTTCATAAGCTCCCTTCAGTAGTATTCTTGTCACCATGTAAGGCCCTTTCCATTTGGGATCTAATGATCCAGATCCGACCTCCCTCGTGGCGAGAAATATTTTTTGTAGGACTAGGGATCCTACTTCGAATTCCTATTTTCGTACTTTCTTATTGTAGTACCTAGCATTTCGTTGTTTGTAGACTACGTTCTTGAGTTCAGCATCAGTTCTTATT
Organism: Olea europaea var. sylvestris; assembly: GCF_002742605.1. Taxonomy (NCBI): domain Eukaryota; kingdom Viridiplantae; phylum Streptophyta; class Magnoliopsida; order Lamiales; family Oleaceae; genus Olea; species Olea europaea. The sequence continues at coordinate 135,630 of NW_019237499.1, read as the reverse complement.
TTTTCCACTAGGTCTAGTTCTCCTCGAAGGGCCATTTGATTTCCTTCCTCACCATAGGTAGTTGTGCAGAACGATAGGATGCCGATCTCTAGGGAAATTACAGGGTCTACACCAAAAGCCAGCGAGAACGGGATTTCACCAGTGCTGGCCCTTGCGGTGATGTGATATTACCATAGCACACTGGGGAGTTCTTCAGCCCCATCCCCTCTTGAGCGCATCAAGCTTTGGCAAAACTCCTTGCAAAAATTCGCAAGACAAGCGTTGTCGAACTATTTCCCATTGTCAGTGACGATAGAGTGAGGGATGCTATCAAATCCTTCGATCCCGTCGCTGGTGGCCAACCGAGCTAAAGCATCGACGTGGTTGTTCTAGGATCAAAGGTCCTATCTGATTTAAACAGTTTTGAAATTTTTGAGTTCTCTCTGGCACCTTGGAGGTAACCGTCCATCCTTTCTTCCTTAGTTTGGTACATTACATTGATTTGGTTGACCACCAGTAGGGAGTCATTGTACAAGATTAGATTGGGGATTTCCAATCCAACTGCCATCCTTACTCCGATAATTAGGGCTTCGCATTCGACTTCGTTATTCGAAGCCTTGAAATCAAAAGTTAGGGACAAAATAGTCGTCGGTTTGGGCTAATTAAGACAACTCCTGTCCTTGATTTGTCTCTGGTTGACGAACCGTCAACGAAAAGTTCCCAAGGCTCCTCTGGTGGTAATTCCTCTCTGTGTTCATTGCTAACTCCGCAACAAAGTCTACAAAGGCTTGACCTTTAATGGAGATACGGGGCCTGTATGTCCGAACTTTACTGCCCATCTGACCATTCTTCCGAATGTGTCTGGCTTCTGCAAGGTCTGCCTTAGTGGGGAATTGGTAAGGACCTCAACGAAGTGTTCCAAGAAATAGGGCCTCAATTTTTGAGCTACCACAACCAACGCATAGGCTAGCTTTTCCAATGGGAAATAATAGATCTCAACGTGATGGAGTGCTTCACTTGTGTAGTAGGCAGAGTACTGTGTTCCGTGCTCCTCCCAAATTAGGATGGCACTGATGGCGTGTTCTGTAGTGGCTAAGTATAGTTTCAAGACGTCGCTTGCCTTCGGCTTTGAGAGCATGGAGGTTTGAGCTAGCTATTTTTTTAGTTTGTCGAAAGCATCCTGGCATTATAAGCTCTATTCAAACTTTTTTTCTCCTTGTAATGTATCGAAGAAAGGTTTGCACCGATCTGTAGATTTTGATACGAATCGACTGAAGGAGACGATTCTCTCCGTTAAACTCTGCACTTCCCTTGATCTAGCTAGGGCTCTCATGTCGATGATGGCTTGTATCTTTTTTGAATTTACCTCGATTCCTCGGTTGTTAACCATATAGCCTAAGAATTTTCCCGAGCTAACACCAAAGGCACATTTCCTTAGATTTAGCTTCATCACATACTTCCTTAAGATATCGAACATTTCTGATAGATGTTGGCAATGGTCCCTGGCGCATGAGCTCTTGACTAACATATCGTCGACATAAACTTCCATGAGTTTCCCCATCTGCTGGAAGAACAAGGAGTTGAGTAGGCGTTGATAAGTGGCTCCACATTTTTTAGACCAAACGGCATTACCATATAGCAGTATAGACCTCGATCAAATGAGGTGTGTCCTGGTCTGGTCCGTACATCGGTATCTGATTGTACCCGAAGTACGCATTCACATAGCTGAGTAATTCATGTTCAACAGTAGCATCTACCATTTGATCGATCCTCGGGAAAGGGAAAATGTCCTTTGGGCACGCTTTGTTGAGGTTGGTGAAATCTATGCACACCCTTCACTCTCCATTGTTTTTCTTTACGAGGACCGGATTTACAATCTACTAGGGATATTTTGCCTCTCTTTTGAACCCGTTGCATAGTAGCTTCTGCACCTCCATGTTAAGTGCTTTGTATCTTTCTGGGTTCAGAGGGCGGCGTTTTTGTTATTTGGCCGAACTGTGGGATCGACATGCAGCCTGTGACAAACAACTCTGGGATCAATCTCCTTCATGACTTAATGGCTCCAGGCAAAAACATCGAGGTTCCACCCCAGGAATTCTATTTTTTATCTCGAATTGGGGGATATAGCTCACGTCCTATCCTGAGTTAATTCATCAAGTCGTCGTTGTAGACCTGTATTTTCTCCAATTTCTCCACAGGTTTTCCTCATTCGATCTTTATACGCGGATTCAGCGAGCCGAGTTCGGGTTCCAATATGTGAGCCATATACACCCCTGGGGGAGTGCGTTGATAACCAAAATAGGCTTTCAGTTGACATCCTTCGACAAGTTTCCTATTTTCTTTGATTTCGCCTACACCGTGAGGTGTGGAGAATTTGATTGAATAATAGTATAGGGATACTACAGCTCTCAGACTAAGTATAAATGGTTGTTCCATGATAGCATCGTACGGTGATGGAGTGTCGAATACCACGAATTCGGTGTTCAATTTGGTTTGTCGAGGTGTTATACAGACCTCGACGGTGAGCTTGATTGATCCCTTAGCTGTATTTAGGGCTCCACTTAGTCCAAGGACCATATTAGAATATAGTTGTAGAAAGTTAGCAAGTATACCCATCAACTTGAGGGTGTTGGTGAAGAGGACGTTAATAGCACTTCCGGTGTCAACTAAGATTTTTGGGATGATTACCCCTACCGCAAGCATTGAGATTATTAGGGCCCCGAGGTAAGGGTGTGGGTCGACCTTTCTTTCGTCAAAGGACAACTGATCATCTGCGGGTTTCTTGAGGTGCTTCTATATGATGCTGATCTTAGAAAGATCGACAATGATAGGCCTATTTAGCCTAGCTTCCTTAGCTCGTATATGTTGCATGTTGCTTAGCATGTTGACCTGGGGCTTAGGTAAGTCGACATTGCACGCCCTAGCTTCAGCCTGATTTCTTCGCACGATTCTGACTCTATAGAGAGTGGGAAACTTCATGCAATAGTGATAGATTGACATGGCAACCTTGAGCTCGTGTAATATGGGTCACCTCGATATGTCACTGTAATTGGAAGGCAGGTCGACTACCACGAAATAGGCCAGAATCCTCCTTTGGCGAGGAGCTCCACTCGATTCTACAATGAGGACAATCTGACCTCGATCCTCGATATGATCTCTAAAGAACCCTTACAATCTTCGGGGGTATGGCTAGAAATAACACTCTGATATCTCTAACTGGTTTAATGTTCGAGAGTACAGTATATTAATCAAGCTCCTGTTGTCTACCCATGTCCTATGCACCTTCACCCCGACCATTGGCATAGTGATCACCAGGGCATCACTAGGGTCCTGAAGGATCCCTTGGTAATTCCCTTTCGTGAACCAAAACCATTTCGGGTCTGCACAAATTTGGAAAGTTTACCCCCCATAGTTCGGCATGATTCGAGCATCTCGGGCTTGTCTACACCTTGCCTTCTAGACCCTTCAATGTATTGATTTTCTCCAACCATCATCATGATCTCGGCTCGTGTGGATGGATTGCGATCAGGAATCTTTTGTTGAGCTCGTGGAACGGATCCTTATTGCGGAGCTGGCTACGGTCGAGGTCGATTTGTCTCCTTTGGTTTGGTAACAAGATCTTGCAAACGTCCCCTACAGATCAGGGACTCAACTTCTTCCCTTAGCTCTCGACAGTTGTTGATATCATGTCCTACCATTCTGTGTACCAGCAGTATCATCCTTAGTAGTTTCCCACCTGCCCGTTCCTTTGGGCTACTTGCCTACGAAAGGCTTCTTTATCATTAGTTTGCATGAATATTTTTTTTTAAGGAGGCTTTCAATAGGTGGTATTTCTTGGAATCTGTATAGATGAGTTTTAGAGCGATCCCTATCTCTCCCGTCCTTCCTTCTTTCGGGCTAAGAGTTTTTGTATTTTTCAGCTCGATTTAGGAACTCATGGTAAGCTCTTGGTCCATCCTCATGTACCGACCACCAAAATCTCATCCTGGGCCTTAGCCCAGTGAGTACGGCAATTAGTACCGCATCGTCAGATATTTTTTCCACTTCCATGGATTGTTTGTTAAACCTGCTTAGATAGCTTTTGAAGGATTCTATTTTCCCCTATTTAATGCTCACCAATCGTTCTTTGGGCATGGTCCTGGCCTTGGAGCCCATAAACTAGGCTAGAAATGTCATGGCTTGGTCATTCCAATTTTTTACTAACCATTGATGCAGTCTTCTAAACCATCTTTGGGCTTTAAGGGTCAAAGGAAAAGTACGACACATGATGGCATCACTTGTCCCTTGTAGCTCCATCCACGAAGTGTACTTGTCTAAGTGGCTAAGGGGATCTCCTTCTCCTTCATATGTAGTCATCTGGGGAATCATCAATTTCTCTTGTAGTGGTTCGACAAGAACGTCTTTAGTAAAGAGGAAATGTCACTTGGTGGAATAGTCTTCGATTTTACCTTTGTTTTTGGCCTCTAGGTCAGTGATGTGCTTTTTCAGAGCACTTATTTTAGGTTCCACCTGCTCCAAGGAACGCTTTAGGTTGGGTTCAGCGTGTCCTCACGTGGGGATTAGTGAGTGCTGAGTACCCAACCTATCAAAGATGCAGCCAGCTCTTCTACCGCTAGCTCGATTGCGGGGGCCTATATTCTGACTTCGTCAATTCAACTTTTGGAGGATTCTATTCTGGTAAAATGGTGAGCCCTCCTTGTGGGAGGCCGTCTGGCCTTTGTCCTTGCTGGGGATTCCACCTCAGTACCTGGCATGGACAAGTGAGCTTGATTTCATTCAAATTGGCCAACTGCATTTGTCATCTTTTCTAAGGCATCCTTCATAGCTGTAATTTACGGGTCGCTCATCCTGTTTTGATCTTGGCATCTTGGGAAACTGTGCGGGGTGTCAGTCTCATGGGGATGGGTATGAGACTAATTTCCAGAAGTAGAGCTATGAGTCATAGCTCTCGTCTATATCGTATTTTTGTGTGAAACGAAAAACAGGGCTATTTTCACAATAGGGGGCCCTCATTCTAGTGCCAAACTGTTGATGTCAAAAATTGTAAAGACTAAGTCTTAAGCTAACTTTAAGAATAGGGACTCATATTCATTTCGAAAGATCGATTTTGTACATCTTCTCCCCTTTTTTTCCTTTTTCCCTTTTTCCCCTCTAAGGGACTCATTTTCCACTATTTATAAGGGGCTTGGCTGGAATTGTATCATTTCAATCAAATCAGCCACTTGTGCCGAACTCAGACCACATGTCGCTGACCTCTCCCTTGATTGGTTAATGAGGTCGGTAGCCATCACGTCACTATTCCCTCCATGTAATGATGGGCTACAAAGGATAGGGGAGCCAAGGAGGTTGATTGATGGATATAGACGGTGCTGATGTCACCTTCTACAAGTGTATATGATTGAAGGGGTGATGTGACATGATATAACGAATTTGCAATCATTATGTCTAACGAAATTACGATGGTGATATGCCAAGCTGAGCTTTCATGATCAAGCTCACACATGTATTAGGTGGGCCCTACGAGAAATAGATGTGAGACCGGAGGTCGGTCATCAATAGAGCCCAACATAACCATTCATCATGGCAAACGAACCATGATCTGGCCAAACCAAATCGAGCTAGTGTTGATATGATTTTTTTTTAGGGATGCTTGCACAAATACCTCAAATTTCATCATATCAAATCTCGACCAAAATGTGGAAAACCTCCATTTGATCTAAATTTCATCATATTCAACATATTTTGGAGGCGAAGAACAAGCCTATACATCAATTCAAGACGAATCATACAATGATGTTGAAGATTCATAGCTCGGTTTCAAGACTTGAGCAAAAGACGTGGATTTCTCCTACTTCTTCCATCTTTCTTATTTCCAAGTGATGTTTTTCCAATTATTCTTGTGTAATTTAATTATAAAAATGTTAGGTTAAGTTTTTCATTGCATTGGATAAATGATGAACTCTATTGTTTGTTTATTTTAATTCAAGACAATTAGTTTAGTATTTATTGATTCTTCTTGATTGGTTTTGCATTCTCATTAAATTATTTGATTACTTGATCACCAACTAGATAGTTGTAATATAGAAATACTCACAATAAGTCTAGAACGCAATAAAATCAATACATGAGCAATAGATATTAATCTATAACATGTGCAATCATGTGAATCAATCATGTTTTTTATATGAATTCAGACGAAGGATGGGATCGGGTTTTGTTAAACATATATTTAATATATCTTGGAAAAGAATATTGAATAAAAGTGGATTCTCAATTGTCTTGAATACATAAATTTACTAAATTATGAATTAAGAGTTGAATTCAATGGTAATAATGAGATCCATGATTCCAATACAAATATTCACATATTAGATAAATACTTTATTTGCTTTCTTAGTTTAGGATTAGTATAGAAAACACACAAATCGTCTCTTTATATTTTATAAAACTTCGAATTTGATAAAAGCTATTGAACTAGATATTAGACTTTATTCTTTGTGGGAACGATAAACTTGAAACTTACTGATTTCTATTACTTGTCAACGATCCTTTAAACTTGTGGATTTATCCGAACAATACATTGAAAGTAGAAAGATATCTTAAAGGATTGGGGCTAAAATTAAATAGAGATGTAAACATGGAAGGATTCAAGGTGTGCATATTCACAAATTATAGAGAGGGCATTAGTTGCAAACAAGTTGAACAAGGAATTCGCTGTGCTCAAAAGGCTCGATGATAATTTGGACAAGGCAATGTTAGTCTAGAAATAACAACTAGATAGCATCCAGAGCCAATGTCAGAAACCTAAATTTCAACCAAAGCAAGGACAAAAATGGTAGGATTAGAGTAAGTGTTTAAAGATAGATCAAGCTAAAGCCTCGACATTATAATTTTCATGCCCTGGATGTGTGGACAACATACTAGAGCATGTCTTGAAAAAACTAAAATATGTTATGTTTGTAGAAAGGTTAGACATCTTGCTAGAACATGTACTTGAAACCCAAAATTCACAGAATAGAAAAAAGTGCTTAGTTAGAGTGTTTACTATTTTCATAATAAATATCGAGACAAATCTACGAGTTGTAATAGGTAAATTATCTATCTTTAGCATTCCAGTGCTTTTAATATTTAATTATGGGGCTAAGCATTCATTTGTATCTATTGAGTATTTAAGAAGGCTGGGTAAGATATTTGATAGACCAAAGATCGGTTATAGTATGAATGTTCTATATGGAGATGTACAACAAACTAATCTATTTTAGAAGGATAAATGATCCTTAGAGAAATTTTGAAATTCTATATTAATTTAATTGTATTGGATACGAAGGATTATGATATAATTTTGGATGTTGGGGGTGTTTGATAGGTATTTTTATGTAAAAATACATTTTAGAATAGTAAATTGGTGTGAAATATGTGGTTGAAAAATAATGAAAAGTTTTTTATTTACGTATAATATTATTTTAATAAAAAATGTGTGTTTAAAAAAAAGAGAAAAATGCAGTTTGAAAAAAATGGCTACCAAACAGGGCCATAGATTGGTTATAAAAAAAACTAACTTTCCATAGATTGTAGGAAAAAGTCAATGACCTTTCAGCCCTTGGGAGATGAACCATTCACGTTCATTAGGATTGGAAAGGGTTTCAAATTTCCAATTATATCAACATTGAAAGCACAAAGGTTACAGGAAAGTGGGTGCGTAGGATATTTTATTAATGTTATGACTATTGAAGCACAACATAATTTGAATCTTATGTACCAATAATACAATAATTTTTAAAGATATATCCAAATGATCTACCTAAGATACCACTAGAATGAAAGATAGAGTTTATGATGGACTTAATTCCAAGAACATCTCCAACTTCTAAAACACCAATAAGATGGCCTCAACCGAGTTAAAAGAGTTGAAATTGAAATTGCAAGAAATTTTTAATAAAGGTTTTATTAGGCTTAGCTTTTCACCATGGGGTTCTTCAATGCTGTTTGTTCAAAAAATGATGTTGCAATGCGATTGTGTATAGATTATTGAGAACTGAACAAAGGATAATAAAACACAAATACCCATTGCCGAAAATTGATGACTCGTTTGATTAACTTCAAGGTGCAACTATATTCTCAAAGATTGATTTGCAATCTGGGGTACCATCTACGAAAGATAAAGGAATTTGATATTCCTAAGATATATTTAGTATAAGATATGATCATTGTGAGTTTTTGGTGATACCATTTGGGTGGACAAATGCTCCAGCAGCTTCTATGGATTGGAAGAATCAAATTCTTAAGATTTTTCTCGATAAATTTGTCATTGTACTTATTAATGATATCCTTATTTAATCTCATACTGGAGAAGAACATGCCAGCCATTTGAGAATAGTACTTCAGATCTTAAAGGATAAATAGTTTTATGACCAATTTAAGAAATATGAATTTTAGTTAGACAGAGTAGTATTTTAGGGACATGTAATATTCATTGGGGGAATATCAGTTGATCCAAGTAAAGTATAAAGTATTAATAATTGGCCACAGCCTGTAAACCCTTCAGAAGTTCAGAGTTTTATGGATTTAACTGGATAGTATTGTAAATTTAAGAAAGGGTTTTCAAAGAAAGCTTCTTTTTTAACATAAAGAGTATGAAGTTTGAGTGGATAGATACTTGCGAGCAAAATTTTCAAGAATTGAAGAAACGACTAATTTCGGCCCGTATCCTTTCAATTCCATCTTGTATTGGATGCTTTGTAGTTTATAGTGATGCTTCTAAGAATGGTGGGATGTGTATTAATGCAAAATGGTAAAGTTGTTGCATATGCATCTAAACAACTTATAGAGAGTAAAAAGAATTATCCTACTCTTGATTTGGAACTTGTTGCAATTGTATTTGTACTTAAAATATGAAGACATTATCTATATGGAGAACGGTGTGAGATTTACATCGATCATAAAAGTTTAAAATATTTCTTTCACACAAAAAAATAAAATAAAATTGAATATGAGATAACGGAGGTGACTAGAGCTGGTAAAAGATTGTGACCGTATCATATTATACACTTCACCAATATAATTCATGCATTACATGCTATTTGCATTGTCATTTGCTTTTGCATCAATAGTTCATAATTGTTTCATCTTATAATGATACATTTGATCATTGAGATTCTAATATTTGTATATGGTGTGTCTTTGACATCCTCAACCTAGGTGGTGAATTTTACATTGGGTTATGGCCGAAATTTAGGTCGATCGAGGTTTTGGTTATTGATTGGTTAAGTAATGGTAATCTTGAAAGTGTCATGATTATTAATCGTGAAGTTAAACGCTTTTGATTTGGTTTAATCAAGATTATTCAAACTCCTAGTTAAGTCTTTAACATATTTAGAACATAAGGCATCAAGTGACATGATCACAATGTAACATTCTAATGTTCATATGAAATTATAAATATTGAAGTATAAATTGTTGAACTTGGTTGAGAATCTAGTGTCAGTCGGGTAAGGAATCGAATGAATAGTTGAAGAATTAACTCTATAAATTATTTTAGGATCTTAGGGCAAGTAGAATAGGGTGTAAACAAATGAGAATATGATTTTACACCAACATATGTAAGTCTAAATCAAGTGCCCTTAACATATTTTCATTTGTTTACAAACTAGTGTACTTACCCTAAGATTCTAAAATAATTTATAGAGTTAATTCACGAACCATTCATTCAATTCCTTATCCAATTGATTCTCAATTCTAGGCCGACTTCAACAATTTGCACTTCAATTTTTAAAACTCACATGAAATGTTATATTTTCATTATGCCACTTCATTCCCTATTTCCCAATTATATTAAATATTTAACTAGGCTTTCGAAGGACCTTGATTAGAGCGAATCACAAGCGTATAACCTTACCAATAATAATTGTCACGCTTTCAAGATTACAATTACTTAACCAATAAATGTCCAACACTTCGATCGACCTAATTTTCCACAATAATTAAATGTAAAATTAACCACCTATTTGGGGAGGTCGAAGACACTATATAAAAATATTAGAACCTCAACGATCGAACGTAGCATTATTAGAGGAAACAAGTATGAATTATCGATTCAAATGCAAATGACAATGTAAATAGCATGTAATGCATAAATTATATTGGCCAAGTACATATAATGTGAAGTTCGGACTATTACAAAACAATTCCACTTGACCACAGTCGAATATGAAATAATTTATCAAATACAAGCCACAATTGTAGTTATGTTAATTTTCTAGTTTTTCCTACTTTATACTTGAGTTCAAAAGTGACACTTTTTAATTAAAATGTTACACTGTATTCGTTTATGATACTTTAGATGAAAATTGAACTTATCTAAACATATAAGCTTATAAGGTTAAAATAAGAAGTTTTTAAACTAAATTTTTGTGACGTTAGACATGAATTGAATTAGCTTAAAACTTTCTGAAAAAGAAATCACATGTTATGGCACTTTTTTTTTTTTTTTAATTATTGGAAAAGTAACGTACTATAATTACTTTTATTTGTAACTGTAAAATAAAATTTATAACACTTAATGCGCAAGAATTTCAGGTCTTTATTGTTTTGTTATGTTAAATTTTCAAATTTGATGTTTACTTCTTTGTTGAGATTTCGTACATTTTCAAGACTATTATACTAATTTTGCCACTTTTTAAATAGGTTACCCCCATCAACTTTTTATAAAACAATAATATTTAAGCCGTTGTTTGAGTCACCGTAAAAAATGTATTCTTAAACAATATTTTGACTTCATTTCGACCACACATTTTTTAATAAAATAATATTACACGCAAATTCAAAAAAATTCCTTATTTTTTAACCAAATATTTCACATCAATATACTATTCAAAAATACATTTTTATGACAAAAAATGAGGGTCAAACAAGGACTAACTAAGCTTTCAATTTGCTTATACGAATTCTTTAAACTAATATTTAATTGTTGATTTAATTTTGTTAGATTAAATGTAAGTTAAAATTTATGATAATAAAGAGATATAATGTCACTTTTTAATTAAAATTATCACATTATATCATTTGACTTTATACAAAAATTTTACTTTCAAATCACTTCTCATCTGATTTTCAAAATGTCCAGGATCTTTGTTTAAGTTGTCCCTTATTTAAAAAATAAATAAATAAATAAATAAATAAAATAATAATAATAATTTCAACTCGCCTGAATCTGAGGCAAGCTATTGAGATGGGCTTACTTTCTGTAACACTCAGCACTTTTTATTGCGCATCTTAAGCCCACTAAATCCGTGGCCCATCTTTGCCTCGATCCTGTTTCATGTTGGTGGAACATCATACAAATCAATGTTATGAAAATCGAACCGAGCATTTACTAGAAAAAGAAAGAGGGCCAAAGGTCAAAAAAATTGATCCGATTTTAAATCGTAATTGGCCAGAAATTAGATAAATTAAATATTATTTAATATGTAAAAATAGCAAGTCATAATAAATCTACATAAATAGAGATAAAAGCCCAATAAGATATAAACCTGAAAAATAATCTCAAAAGTCAGAGACCTCACACAGAGCCACACAAAGAAGAAAAATGATCTAATGAGCACCAATACTCATCTTATTGTAAACATCTGGTGATTTTATCCACTAATGAATTAATATAACACATCAATAGTCCTAAGCATTTGATAATGTATCATATTCATTCATTGGTAGGTAATAAAGTTCTTATTTGACACTCTTTAAAATTTTAATATATTTTTCTCTTCTTTTCAACTACACATTTTTTAATAAAATAATATTATATATAAATAAAAAAATTTCATTTCTTTTCCAACTACTCATTATCCCCAAAAATTCTATTCCCAAAATTTTATAATGGGGCTCAAACAAGGACAAATTTAAATTTAATTTATATGTAACTCATATCTTTATCCACCAGTAAATTAATATGATACACCACCAAAATGCTTAGAATAAGATCAGCGCCGATTCTCTCTCTCTCTCTATCTCTCTCTCTCTCTCACTATATAAATACATACACACCTATGCATACCTGGCTACAAACCAAACTTTCAGTCTCACCGGTTCACAATTTTTCCGATTTAACCGACTAGTCCAATCTGACTTGCAAAACATTGATACAGTTACAAGAGATGGCAAATCAAGAACATACAGGCCAAAGTTCAGATGAAAATTATTTCTCATTTTTTAAGTGCGCTGGAATCAAAATTGAGCAGAAATGAAGATGCTGCCTCCTCGGCTGCTATGAAATAAATGTTAAAAGACTC
>NW_019237499.1:86504-121481 GCF_002742605.1 Olea europaea var. sylvestris | reverse complement strand
TCCCTTTTTTTTTTTTTTTTTTTTTTTTTTAATAACCGTGGGTCTCCGGGCCAACTTACGTGCACCTCAACTAATCCCACGGGACCCTAACGACGGACCCACATCTATAGAGTGAGTTTCTCATTTTCTTCCAACAAGGTGATATATTACATAAGCCCAACCAGTTGGGACGAGGACATTTTCCCGCTGCACGAAGGAAAAAAATTCCACATCATTTTCATTATCAAATAACGGTCCACCATTCCCACCATTTCACCACCCACAGCCATGCCATAAACTCCACACCACTACCTAGTTTTCTCAATACCATTTCACTACTTGTCAGTTGCCACCAATCCTTAACATTTGGTTATTTCAGAGACCTCCTAATCAATATAACCCATCTCACTTGATCCAAGCACATTTAATTAAATTAATTTCTTTAATCTCCAAGCATTTCGTTCCTATTAATACTTCAGGCATAGAGAAATTTTGAGTAATTTTGATTCTTTCGAAATATTGAGTCATAGACCACCCAAGAAAAATAAAATAAAAAAATAAACGAGATATTTTCATTGTTCCACTGTGCTAAAAAAGAACGTGCAAAACAATTCCTGTAATCTAGCATGGAGAAATATAAGCACATTTTCTCACCTTGTTGTCGAAAAAGATGCCCTGACTTTCAAAAGCTTTATGCTCTGCTTTACACCTCTCAATCACTTCAGAACTACAATACTTGCTTAAAACTTCAACATCTCCCTACACACAAGAAATAAACTCAGTCAAATATCCACAGTGAGATGATATCCTGAAGTCTATATATTACCCAGTGAAGACATAGCGAAAGAATATCAACACTTAGTTTCTTCTGGAGCGTGCATATGTTCCACATGGTCCAGGTCAGGCATTGAGTAGGAAAAAGTCAAAAGTGTCGCAAGTGGAATTGAAGTGCGGCCAAAAATTTAAAAATAATACACACACTTTATAAAAAAATTAATGAATATAACATAATTTTAATTAGGAATGAACAATGCCCCCACTATGAAATGGGAGAACTTGATATCATTGGAAAACTTTAGTTCGTAACATATTAATTTATATGTCCGATGAGAAAGAAATATTAATGGAAAAAGCAGTGAGAAGTCCACATTTTCATGAGCCATACAAAAATTTTATTTAATTAAAGGCACATCCATGGATAATTAATTCGTTGTCACAGTTAAAAGGCAATTTTTACATGGAAACTAGTACGTTGCAGTCACAAAGCTGGCTAGAACTCTCTCCCCTAAAAAAATAATAATAATAAGAATAAGAATAAAAATCTTCCTCTAGTGAAAAGATAAGAAAGAGTTGATAAGAGATTTCAAGTGGAGAAAACAAAAAGATGTGAAAAGATGGATGAAGATTAAAGAGATCACAGCTAGGTTGAGTTCTCTTTTAACCTTAATTGTTTACTTTATTTTTTCACTTCCAGAAAACAATAAAATAATAACGATCAAATCATGGCCAGTTCACTACATTCACCATTGACCCTTTTTCCTAGTTTTTTAATCATACTTGTTTTATAACGTAACCAGATCTGTTCCCAATTTTTGACATCTAAGCAAACGGGTCCAGACTGGTTTTCATAACATTGGTTCCATCCCTCCCCCAACTACAGCTGGATGAGAGCATGTAGAGGGACAGAGTACAAACTCTCTGCGCAATCCCTATACAGTGGCTTACAGAAAATGCAGGAGAGAGCCTTTACAATGGCAAGTCAAGTACTGAAATAGTTTTCATCTATCCAGCTATGCAACCAATGGAGCATTAATTGCAAAATATTCAAATCAAAATTTAGTTTCTTAAGGGTAAAATATCTATAAAACACTGGCTATAATCCAGCTTATGCGAAATTCCTGAGCCATGGAGTATACATTGGTGTCCACCCCTAATGCCATATTAACTTGAAAACTTACTTTGAAGTAAGCAATGAGAACTGGTTTGATCACTTCTTGAACTTCAGCCACAAATTCTGGTAGAGAGAATGTCCTAAAACATGCAAAATTGGAGCAAGTCGAGTTCGCAAGACATCCAGAAAAGCAGAATAATTTTTAAACGAATATAGCAGGAGATCATTATCATACGGGTCTCTGCGACGAATTTCCTTGAATGACATGGCTGCATCTGATTCTCCCAGAACAGTTTCGCTGATACTGTCACACAGATGCTACTAATTATTCTCAACATACTTCAGCAGTTTTCCACCTATCATGTATTGAAATAAAAATTGATTGAAAGAAGGATTGACACGCACTCTTGGATTTTGTGAACAACTGGGTGATCACTAGTCTCCCATCTCTCTCTCATATCCTCTGCAATCTGCCAATGTAATCCACAGATTAATGTGAGTCTAAGGTTCAGAAGAGATCATGATACATTAGTACTCATGGTGTGCAGGAAAGACATAAAAGTGGAGAAAAACATTCATTTTTCAGTAATAACGTCTCTATTAGAGAATATAAAAATCACACAGCAAAACAACTTATTCACGATTGCTCCTAAGCAATTTTGCCTTTAACTGAAGGCAGAAGCCAAAGGCAGACAATAATTAATGGCAATAAAATTATTTTAATATAACAAGAAACTTAACTCTATTATATTTGTCCATAAGCAATACAAGGAGTTATCTTCAAAAAAGTTATGTAAAACGAAAGTGTGAACAGAAGTTAGTTATGGATATCCTAACATGCTAAGATATTAACCAAGTCATTAATTACAATGGTGGCCAGCTTAATATAAAGAAGAATCTTTCCAAGCAGATGCAAAAAAATAAAAAATAAAATCACATGCAGATAACACACGAGTTATAGCTAGTAATAACTATAAATATATAAAAATCATCAATTACAAATACCATTCTTGCTAGTTAAGGGTTCATGATTTGAACCAATTAACAAAACATTACAGATGGTAAAATAACAGGTCCCATTAGGTGATCGGGAGGCAACAGGGAACATGGTCCCTGCCCTGAATTTGTTTATATTATTTTTATTTTTATATCTTTTAAATTTAAACAGTTCTTAAAAACAAATAATTAGTTTAACAAGGCCTAAAATGAGGATATTATAATCTAAGCTGACACAAAAATCCCCTCCCCAACCCGCCACATGGCCATCCCTACTAATCATGGTCTTTGCTCTCGTATATTAATATTGCAAAATATGTAAATTTAACTTTTTGTTTCTGAATCTAAAGTGTAGATAGATAAAAACCTTAAAGAAACAGAATTAAAAGGAAATGTGAAGGCAAATAATAGCATATCATTCAGGGTTGAGACGCACCTCTTGGCTCTTTCCAATTACAGGCTCACTTATCCCACTGACGCGTTTGAATATAGGATGTCCTTGCATCTGCAATATCAAACAAATGTATCAAGTCAAAACTGTGAACGGAAACATTAATAATGCCTGGCAGGCAACAGAGAAAGGATACCAGTGATATCTCACCTTTTCCTTGAATGCCTCCCATTTCTTACTCCATGCGGACTGCATTGAGGGTAACACAACAACATCGGTCCGCGTGCTTCTTTCAACTCTTGGCGATGAGGAAGCAGAAGAAGCATCATATTCCAAGCGCTTTCTCCTGTTTGGGTTACCTTTCAACTCATCCTTCACAATATCATAGCCCTTCTTCACCAAGTCAATGGGCTTTGCTTCCTTCAATTTCAGGAAGGCCAATGAAACTTTAGGAGAAAAGGAAGAAACACCAGACTTAACCTTGCCAAAAATTGTTTCTGCAGTATCGCTAGATTCAGATTGCTGCTTCTGTCCCTGCTGCTTTTCTTCTCTAAATCCAGAATTACTTCCATCTTTGTCACTTGAGTTGTGATCAGCCAATGTGCCATCTCTTTCTTGAGACTCTTGCTTTCCAATACCAAATGTTTCTTTTACCTGAATAGTAATTTAGAGAATCTTTATTATTGGGTTTTTTGTAAGTTATCATTTGTGGCAGATAATGGTTCTGTACAAATTCATCTCTGAAAACATAATTTTACAAACCTCCACTTTTGCAGCCGAAATCTTTTCCTCCACATCAGCATATACCTACAGGAGCCGGAAAGCATGTAAACATACAAATAAAAGCTTGCAGTAGTCACTTTCGCATATATTATCAGTGGCTGTGAAAAAGTATATATGTAAGCATGTTCTTCCTGTCTTTGAATTAGCAATTTTTATTTATATTCTCAAGCCACAAGCATGCCATACACTCACTGTATTTATTATTTCCTGAAATTTGGACTGGTTTAATCGTTTAGGTTTTGCTCTGAAAATAGTCAACTAGTTGAAATCTCAAAAAGTACAGTATTGGCTGAAAGATATGGATAATCTGCAATTTATTGCAAATATGAAGAACATGCGTGCCAAGTTTTGAGAAGTTACTAGAAATTGTCGACTTAAACAAAAGCCAGCACCTTTCTTGTTCCTAAAAGTGTGTAAACTTTGTAATTACCGAATGAATCTCATTGACCAGATAATGGAAACTTGAAGTAATTCTTATAACTACCATGTGAAAGGTAAGTTCAAATGAAATACATCGAATTTCTTTAAGCAAAACTATTGCCACCATAAGCTCTAGACAAATAGTTCGCATCCTGGATGTATAGACCCTCATAAACTTAGAAATACAGATAGTTGGGTCCCTCAAGTTATCATGGACATTTTAGAAATGTGATGCAAAAATGTCAAACTTATTAGGTATTCATACACACCCACATCACCCCACACTTACCAACAAGGAAATACAAAAAAGTACGACAGTAAAATCCAGTCCCTCTACTAGCTACATGTATTTTCGGATACAATGGGAGCTTACCTAGGGTCCTCTAATAAATTAAACACTGCATAAATTAAACAAGTAACTGCACAAAAATGAGTACCCAAGCAAACATCATAATACCTCTATGGGATCTAGAAAATATCCTGGAGTATTGTTAGTTACCTAGGACAGTGACAAGAGTATGAAACGTAGAAGAATAGCTAAAAAGCAATAGCATATTACCAGTGATAATTTAAGTTATCAATATAGCATTCATCATTCACCTTGACAAAGCCAACCAGAGAATCGTCAAAGAGATCTATACCTTTTTGGCCTTCTCTTCAGCCTCCATCCAAACGCCATCCACATGCTTGTACAGCTTCTCAGAAGTCTGCTTAGTTCTGCATTTCGCCATTTCACCATCTCAGGGTCCCCATTGGAAATGTCTGCCAGCCTTGACATACAACGGTATGTCTCAGCCTCTAAGTAATTAACAAGAACAATGAAACAATAAAATGTAAAAATATTAGATAATCACCTAACTTTCAGATCTTCTTTCACACTTTTCAGCTCTTCTGCTTTCTCCTGCAATTCCTTCACGGATTGTTTAAATTCCTGGTTCCTACAGCAAAATGAATCGGGTTAATTAAATATCCACAACATTTTAATCACCTTGGGTTACAATCTTTATAAACGTCAAGATTCAGCAATGTAGCATAGCAAACCCATCAATAATATACAGAAGTATGATTCATTTTTTTATAGAACAAAAAAATTAAAGGAGAAATAGAAAAGACAAATATCCAATTGTAACCAAGAATGAATGTGTTGAAATGCAAAAAGACCAAAGAGAGAAACAACGCGTGAAAAGACCTACTCTAAGAAGACAAAGAATCTGGCAAAACACAAAGGGAAAATAACAAAAATAAATACAAAAATAAACATGTTCACAGAATAGATATAATCATTAATGAGTGCCATCACTTATCCAATACAGAATCCTGGCAAAATGCAAAGAGAAAAATGACATAAAAACGCAAAAAATAAATATGTTTAGAAAATAGCGATTATATGAGTATCATTCACTACTTCAATGCTCTGCACTCTCCTAAAAGCGCCTAATACACGAAACTAACGTAAGGTAACATTCACATAACGACTCAGAAAGTTCGGAAATAAAAACTAACAAAGAATCCAGCAAATAAAAATAAAAATAAACGAAAAATCAGCAAATAAAAATAAAAAATAACGAAGAACAAAAATACCTGTCAACTTCACCTTTAATCTTCTTGGAGAACTCGTTAAACACGCTGAACTCGCGTCTAAATGAATACCCATTTGGCGGAACCAAATATAGCCTCGTATATCCACTTGAAACCTACCCCAAAATTACCATAAAACCCATAAATTATTTTACATAAACATATTAAAATACAATCTTTTATTACATATAGAAGAACAGAAAAGGCCACACACCTGTTCAGCTTCTAATAGCTGACGAAAAAGAGGGTGTTTCGAGTGGAATAAATCCCGGACAAGTTTTCTGCTGGCCATGGGAGGCTATTAACCTTATTTCTAAGCAGACTTTTTTCTTTCTTAATATAACAGACAGAAAATTGGAAATTCTGAGCTCCGTTTTTGCTGTAACGTTCTTTATGTTGGGAAGGAGAAGGAAGAACAGGATCTAAATTAGACTTGCGCAAGGGGATTGTGTTTTCCCTAGGCTGCCCTACGCTAACACAAGATTTATATGGGCTTGTATGGATCGTAGGATAGGCCCTTTACGCCTTTTCCTTCCCTTCACGACGAGAAAGAAATATTTTAGAAGGCATAAATTTCATCACCGGTCACTGAACTTTCAGCAAAATTTTAAATTTGTTTCAATTGGTACTTTCATTTAATTTCAAAACCAATCACTTTCTCAGATTCCATCACTTGCCGTTCCCAAGCTGATCGAAGTTGCTTAGTTCACTATTACCACATAATGAATCTTTTCATGTAATCGTTATGTGTTACCTTAGAAGTAGAAACGATGCCCCAAAAAAAATAAATAAATAAATAAATAAATATATATATACATAATCAAACAAATCTTAAAAAAAAAAAAAAAAAAAAAAAGAGGTAATGTCAATATCATTATTCCCCGTTTGAATCCATTTTCTAAAAATAATTTTTTCCTAAATTTATTTTTAGCTACACATTTTCTCAATAAAATAATTTTGCACATAAACATAACACTTTTTCATATTTTCTAATCGTACATTTAGAAAAAGAAAAAAAATTACTATTACAAAACTCAATTTTCACCAAAATGGGGCTCAAACAAGAGCTAGAAGGTGTGATTTTTTATTTTAATATTTTTTTTAACGTCGTGTAATTTAGTCCCTCTTTGCTGAAGATTAAAATTAAATTTTTAGTAAATTTTGATAAAAATTTTTACAATGTGTGGTTAAAAAATTGTAGCAACCATGAAATATGTAGTTAGATTGATTGTTTAACTTTTACTTAGATTAAAGTCTGATTTAAATCGGTACCAAACAAGGCCTTAGTATGTTATGCAACGATTACATGGATGATTTATTGTAGTATGGCTGCTAAGCAAGCAATTTCAATCAATTTAGTGGATAACGGGTGATAAAATGATAAATTTGAATTATTCTACATGTACATTAGAATTTACACTTTAATGTACATAATTCATAAGCGGCATTTCATTATTGACTAATGGGGAAAAATAAAGAAAAATTGTTTTTCCACCAATTAATGATGAATGTCATTTGAACATTATGTACATATAAACCCTGTTGTACCTAAAACAAAACTCGATAAATTTTAAAAGGCTAAACAACATAATACCCCCTATCTATTAGGCAAATTGTCAAACATTTCCCTAACTTTTGGGAATAGCAAAAAACATTCATGTTTGAAACGTCTAGTGCAAATAAATCCTACCGTCTATTTTTTTTCAATAAAAAATTTGTGAAATGACGAATATACCCTCCATTTAAATAATAGAGTGGAAAAGAAAAAAAAATGAAGAACTAATTAAGGCCCCGCTTGGTAATGATTTTTCACCCCCCCCCNAGCAATTTCAATCAATTTAGTGGATAACGGGTGATAAAATGATAAATTTGAATTATTCTACATGTACATTAGAATTTACACTTGAATGTACATAATTCATAAGCGGCATTTCATTATTGACTAATGGGGAAAAAAAAGAAAAACTGTTTTTCCACCAATTAATGATGAATGTCATTTGAACATTATGTACATATAAATCCTGGTGTACCTAAAACAAAACTCGATAAATTTTAAAAGGCTAAACAACATAATACCCCCTATCTATTAGGCAAATTGTCAAACATTTCCCTAACTTTTGGGAATAGCAAAAAACATTCATGTTTGAAACGTTTAGTGCAAATAAATCCTACCGTCTATTTTTTTTCAATAAAAAATTTGTGAAATGACGAATATACCCTCCCATTTAAATAATAGAGTGGAAAAGAAAAAAAAATGAAGAACTAATTAAGGCCCCGCTTGGTAATGATTTTTCACCCCCCCCCCGAACCAAAATTAATTTTTTTATCATTATTTCACTATTTCAGTCATCACCTTTTACTTCTTCACTCACATTTACCCCCTACTTTTCTCTTAACGGTCAAAAAAATCAATTCTCAAAATCACTACCAAATGGGCCCTAAATCATGATCACGAAATTTTCAAAAAAATTACGAACGAGTTCTAAAAAAGTTAAAAAATAAAATAAAACTAAAAAAATAAAAAATTGCTTCCTCTTCCTCTTCCACCTTCACCATTCACCACCACCACCGTCATCATCACCTACCACAGTCTCTCCAACTTTACTAAAAGGCAATTGAGGCAGACCCCCATCTCAAAATCCACCCCACCTCCTCTCCCACAGTAGGAGTTGAGATTTGTTGTTCACGCAATGATTCATTAACATATTTTAAATTAACATTTTAAACTTTTCTCCCATTATCACTTGTGCTTAAAAATAGATATAAATTAATGTGTCAATAAATATTGAGTGGATAGCAAGTTAAACAACCAATTTTGAACAGCAAATGTCAACTCCGACAATAGTGCACAGAAAATAGTCGTGAAGTATAATGGAGTGCGGGGGAATAGGTATTTAATTGCTTGATTAATAGAAGGCAACTCAGTGCACAAAAAATAGTATTAAATTGCTTGATTAATACTAATACAAAACAAATCACAAAATCAACCTTCTCTCTGTACTCCGTTGCTCCAAGCGGCAACTTTTCCTCCCATTCGAAAATCATTATGTTCTTCAATGTTTTAATACTCGACCCAATCTTTGACCCCAAAAAATGTAAGGGGTCAAGTTATTCAACCAAAATTAACCACGATTCAACCAATGGTAGGAAGTTATATATGGAAGTAATCTCATAAGTAACCTAAGAACTAGTTGATGTGACACACTACAATAGTTAGTATAATCAGTTTTTTAACAAATCATTATCTTCTACCATCTATTGTAGTGTACTATGCTACCCGAGTACTTAGCATAATAAAAATGTAAAATGATTTACTTTTTAAATATGATTATTTTATGCTTATTAATTTTTAATAGTTATTAAATAAATAACTACAAAAAATATATTTAAGAGCATATAAAATGCTAATTTTTGATAGTTATTTTGTACTTCAAGTAGACATATTAATTTTATTAAAATTAGTATCTCCCTTATGAGTAACTGATTTGGAATATTATTATAAGACCATGCTACTTGTACATTGTCTTTTACATCATCTTTGACATTGTTCCACGTGGCGGCACATGATTATGCAGTTTTTGAATTTAATACACTTTCCCGCCAAATATATTTTGAATTTGTAAAGGATGTCAAACTCCATGTAATCCATAGAATATACGAGAAGCATTATTGATCATTATATCCCACGTCGAAGAACTCAACAAGGAGAGATAATAATGTAAGTGTTATGCCCTAAATCCAATCAATTTAGGTTCTAAACACTTTTAATATATTTAATGCATTTAATTTTGGTAAGATCTATTATTTATTTAAATTAATTTTGTGGTAAATAATATTAAATAATAGAGTTCGAAAATCCAAGTTTTAGTGATTTGTTAATTATAAGGAGTTGTGATTGTGAGATACAAATTACGTATGATTGGATCTTGAATAAATCGTGGTCGTAAGTAATAACGAGATACGGATATTGTTAATACAGATAAACCATCACGTGTGGCATTTCTTACTTGTGAAGTAAGTAGCTGATCTCACGAGTTAAAGTGTGGTGAACTTAAATGAAAACGTGGATGTTTTGTTATAGAACAAAATATTGGAGACCTGTTAAGAGATTCACATGGATAACTGTCTGAGTGTCAGTGGTTAATCTCTAACGTTCGGTAGTGGAATTGGTCCTATGACTTGAGGTCATCATAGTGCCTTGTATGAGAACAGTCATGCTTTAACGGTGTTAGATGTTGCTCCGCCAAGGGCCACTAATACGACGTCGTTCGGGTATGTCAAGAACCATATCAAGGTTGTGAATGACCAATAGACGATTCGTCACTCTTAGATAGTAAGAGATTGTGATATGCATTTCGTTCAATTATGTCAATAACGAAATCTTTGGCCAATGTATACATATAAGTCGAAAATGAGTTTTCGACTCATATTGGCTTAATAGTAAAATGAAAGATATGATTGATAATCGAGATTGATACACTTCCATATCTCGTAGTTGATCAGATCATATTGACAAAGGAATTATAGTTTCATGGTAAACGAACAGTTTTAATTTTATCATACCACGTGACATTTTTCGTCACATGTGTTGCCCTAATACATTACTAGATGTCAATCTAGGATGGCGAGTGTGAATTTGTGATAAATTATCGTGGTCGGGAACTTGATGGGTCGCACATAAAAGAGAATTGAAAGATTGCAAATTGCAAATTAATTAATTTAACAATCGTTTAATAAAATTAATTAATTGGATTAGTTATTTATAGCCCCGAATTAATTGGATTAATTAATTCACGGAGCGAATTTAATTAAATAGATTAATTAAATATTAGACCGGATCGGGTTTAGCCCATTTGAGTTTATATAATTACATGGCTAGGGTTTAAGATCCATATTGTTTTCATAATTCTTGCTAACACAAGAGGAAAAACCCTAGCAGTTGCAGTCTATTCTCTGTGTGGATTTCATGGGAGGTTGGACAATTGGACAGCTGTATGAGGCATATTCAAGTTGCTGGAAAAGGTATAACGCAAAGGAATTTGCAAAATTAAGAAAAAAGTATTATTCTCATCACAGTTCTTATCTAAATACAAAGATGAATCCTGGTATGAATTGAAACTGTTTATTTCCATTGTGCATGTTTAAGTAAATTTCCAACAGTGGTATTAGAGCCAACTTTATATTTGTTAGGAATTGATTTACATATTGATTAAATTAAAAGTTGATTTAATCATGTTTATCCATAAATCTAACAATTATAGTTTTTAATTTTATTTCATCAGAATCTAATTTTGAAAAAATAAATAAATAAATAAAAATTTTGGGATCGAGGGCAGCAGCGGCAGTGGCCGCGCGATGCTGCCGATCGAAGCAGCGGCAGGAGCCGCTACAACAGCAGCGTTAAGCAGCGCCTTAGCGCTACTGTAGCGGCAGGGGACTGCAGCCTGCGAGGCGGCGTCCCCTGCCGGGCTATGGGCAGGTGGTGCCGGCTGGCGCTGCCTACAATAAATAAATAAATAATAGTTTTTTTTTAGGGTTTTACGTTTTGGAGAAGATGGAGGCGGGGCTTCTATTGCAATTAATGTAATTGCAAGCCCCTGCCTGTAATTAAGAGATATGGATTTTTTTTTTATTTTTTTTTTTGCAATTTTGTTAGAGGGGCCTGTCATGCAATTTACGAAATTGAGGGACTTGTGTTTTAATTTCGAATTGGGTCAAATTGCAATTTTGAAAATGGTTTTTAAATTTGAATTCAAAATAGTTTTTGAAATTATGATTTTATTGGATTTGACCCATGTTTCTAATTAGGTCCAAAATTAATGATATATTTAAAATTTGACGACTTTTATGTTTTTGTTAAAATTATATTTTAACTTAAATATTTAACTTTGACCCTAAATTGAATTTTTATTTTATTTGGGAGTTTTGTCCTAAATTAAAATATTAATTCAATTTTATTAGAGTTGGACTCTAATATTATGTTAATTAAAATTTGATTTCAATTAATACTGCTCCCCCAATGCAAATTAAAATTTAGAGTATGACTCCAATTTAATAATTAATTAAAATTCGATTTTGATTAAATTATTTCGCCCAATAGTTATAGAATTAAAGTTGGACTCTAATTCGGGATTTAGTTAAAATTTGATTTTAATTAAATAGGCCCGCCAATTAAGTTAATTAATTTATATGATTAATTAATTATTTAATTATTTCGATCCAAAATTTTAAATTAGTTTTGATGACTATAATTGCTAGATTTATGAGACATTGCATATAATATTAGATATTATACATAGGAAACATTTATGTGACGAATATTTATTTATGGATGATTATGGACTCGACCACAAGGATGTGTTGAATGGTTGATTTACTTCTTGTTGTTTTATGGGCCTGCGAGCCCTTAATTGTTTTAGACCTGCGAATCCGTTGTTATTATTATTGTTATGGGCCTACGAGCTCTTTATTATATTGGACATGCGAGTCCGTTGTTATTGTTATTATTATGAGCCTGCGAGTTCGATTTCT
The DNA here is from genome assembly GCF_002742605.1 of Olea europaea var. sylvestris. Taxonomy (NCBI): domain Eukaryota; kingdom Viridiplantae; phylum Streptophyta; class Magnoliopsida; order Lamiales; family Oleaceae; genus Olea; species Olea europaea. The sequence goes on along the minus strand of NW_019237499.1, from coordinate 108,912 downwards.
TTTAGACCTGCGTGCTAGCTAGTATAGGATATATGTTGCAGCTTAACTAATTGAAGGCGCAAGAAGAGGTGGAAACCATGGAGATGGTGCATTGGTGTTGATTCAATGTTGTACCCCTTAGGAAATGACCAACTAGTCTTCCCTTTGGCTCGGGAAAACTAGATTGAACAAGTCCATAATCATCCATACTATTATTTGTATATATATATATATATATATTACCTGATGAGACCAATGCATGTTAAATCTCTCGTTAAAATATTAAACATGTTAAGCTCATACATAAGATGTGTGAAGACAAAAGAGTTGTCAACTTAATGATCTGGGAGTTGTATGAAGATACAACTGATAACAATATCTACCCAAATGTTTTATTAAGATTTGTTGAGTACACTCAAGATTTTAATACAACAAACGGGATTCCAGCCCACTGGGAATCAAATGTGGATTCAAATAATTTATGTATGAGGGTCATGAATTTATTTTAAACAGTGGGAGCACGTTTAATTAAAGTTCATATTGAATTTATGCATATGCATTATAATACATATTAATTCTATATTTTTTGTCATTTAGAGTTTTTGAATCATGAGTAATCATAAGATTTGAGAGGCATATTGGATGCCAACAAACTAACCGGATCAAATTTTCTCGATTGGCACCGCAATTTGAGAATCGTTCTCTAGCATGAGAAAATTGGGTATGTCCTTGAGCAGCCCTTTCCAGTGGTGCCTACTGAAAATTTCACTCAGGAAGAGGTGGCTGCTTACAATAAACACAGTGATGACGATAACACTGCATCATGTGTGATGCTTGCAGTTATGTCACCTGAGTTGCAGAAGCAACATGAGGGTATGGATACTTACACTATGATTTTTCATCTCAAGGAGTTGTATGATGAACAATCTCGCGTGGAGAGGTTAAAGACCTCTAAACAACTATATCGGTGTAAAATGGCAGAGGGATCTTCAGTTAGTGCTCATGTGCTGAAAATGATTGGTTTCATTGAGAAACTGGCTTCATTGGATTTTATCATGGATCATGAACTAAGTATTGACTTGGTTCTGCAATCTCTGCCAGATAGTTATTCACAGTTCATTATAAACTTCAATATGAATAAGATCGAATACACACTCCCTGAGTTGCTTAATATGCTTAAAACTGTGGAGCCCAATGTCAATACTAGCACTGGGCATGTCTTAGCTATTCATTCCTCCAAGGGCACTAAGAAGAAAATCAAACAAAGTTTTAAAAAAAATCCAAAAATGCTAAGAGCAATAACAAAGCAGTCAAAGCAGGCAAGGACAATACCAAATCTGATGACCCATGCTATCACTGTGGAGTAAAAGGTCATTGGAAGAGGAACTGCAAGGCTTTCCTCGCTAGCTTGAAGGGAAAGAAGTCTTCTGAAACTTCTACTTCAGGTATTTTTGTTATCGAGGTTAATATGTCTACTTCATTAGTTTCTTGGGTATTAGATACCTGATGTGGATCTCATATTTGTATAAATATGCAGGGACTAAAGAGAAGTAGACTACTGCAGAAAAGAGAAGTTGACCTGTGCATGGGGAATGGAGCAAGAGTTGCTACATTAACTGTAGGGATATACTTCTTACCACTGCCTTCGGACTTAGTATTAGAATTAGAAAATTGCTATTTTGTTCTCGTCATTACTAAAAACATTATTTCTATTTCGTGTTTGAACATGAATGATTTTCAATTAATGTTAAGAATAATCGTTGTTCGTTTTATAAAGATGAGATCTTTTATGATTGTGGTGTGTTGCAAAATGGAATTATATTCTTGATATTGAATTGTCTATTATGAATATAGAAAATAAAATGCATAAAAGTGATAATCTAAATAATATATACATCTGGCATTGCAGACTGCGCCATGTTAACGACAAACGCTTTCCAAGTTATATAAAGATGGATATTTAGGGTCAACTGATTTTGAATCATTTGACAAATGCGAGTCGTGCCTGTTAGGTAAAATGACCAAGTTTCCCTTTACTAGAAAAGGAGAAAGAACCACAGAACCGCTGTGACTAATACATACTGATGTATGTGGACCCATGTCAATCACCGCCAGAGGTGGTTTCTCTTACTTCATCACATTCATTGATGATCCTTCTAGACATGGTTATGTGTATCTGATGAAATTCAAGCATGAAACACTTGAAAAGTTCAAGGAATTCAAATTTGAAGTAGAGAAAGAGATAGGTAAAAATATTCTCACGCTGAGATCAGATCGAGATGGAGAATATTTAATGGGAGATTTTTTAGATTATCTTAAAGAGAATGGGATTCTCTCGCAGTGGACTCCGCCATATACACCGCAACATAATGATGTATCTGAACGGAGGAATCGCACTTTGTTAGACATGATGCGAACTATGATGAGCCATGTAAACATCCTAAAATCATTTTGGGGTCATGCACTAATTACTGCGTGCTACACACTTAATTGTGTCCCATCTAAATCGGTCGACAAAACTCCGTACGAGCTATGGAGAGGAAAAAGATCAAACCTATCTCACATGAAAGTTTGGGACTGTGACGCTTATGTAAAGCGGAATGAATCAGATAAGCTTGAGGCTAAATCTGATAAATGCATATTTGTGGGATATCCAAAAGAGACAATTGGATATCAGTTTTATAATTCCGTTGAGAAGAAGGTGTTCATCTCAAGACATGCCATATTTCTAAAGAAAGAGTTTATTTTAGGAAAGGGTAGTGGGAGCAAACTAGAACTTGAAGAAGTTCAAGAATCCACAGATACAGTTGACCAATTAGATGAACCTGAATCTGATCCCACACCTATGACGGATAGACTCTTGATTAGGATGTAGAGAACCCCGAGGACACTCCTGCTCAGCGTAAATTAAGTAGGATCATTCGACCTCCCAGAAGGTACGAATTCACGATTACTAATCAAGTATTATTAGTCGAGGATGATGAACCTACAAATTACACAGAAGCGAAGTCAAGTGTTGACTCGATGAGATGGAAAGAAGCCATGGAATCCAAAATGAACTCAATGTATGAGAACAAGGTTTGGACTTTGGTCGACATTCCAGGTGAGATAAAACCGCTAGGTTGTAAATGAGTTTACAAGAAAAAGGTCGATGTGGATGGAAACGTCCATACATATAAAACAAGGCTAGTAGCGAAGGGTTACACACAAAGACAAGGTGTTGACTTTGATGAAACTTTTTCCCCTGTAGCCATGCTGAAGTCGATTCGAATTTTGCTTGTAATAGTTGCATACCATGATTATGAGGTATGTCAAATGGATGTCAAAACTACTTTCCTTAATGGAAACTTACAAGAGGAGGTGTACATGACACAGCCTGAAGGTTTTGAATCCAAATGAGCCAACAAAGTATGTAAGCTAAATCGATCCATTTGTTGATTAAAGCAAGCCTCTAGGAGCTGGAATTTTCGTTTTGATGAGACAATCAAATTGTTTGATTTTATCAAAAAATGAAGATGAACCGTGTGTTTACAAGAAGACAAGTGGGAGTGCGGTCGTATTCCTAATATTATATGTCGATGACACATTATTAATGAGAAACGACATCCCAATGCTTCAATCGGTAAAATTATGATTGTCAAAGAATTTCTTCATGAAAGATATGGGAGAGGCAGTGTATATCTTGGGAATCAAGATCTATAGAGATAGATCTAAAAGATTACTAGGCTTATCCCAATCTTTGTTCTATATAGATAAAATCTTGAGAAGATTTAATATGGAAGAGTCTAAAAGAGGTTTATGTCCCATGTCACATGGGATTTACCTCTCAAAAGATATGTGTCCTAAACCCATGATGAAAGGAGTTGCATGGATAAGATTCCTTATGCTTAGGCGATAGGATCTATCATGTATGCGATGCTATGTATGAAACCAGATGTTTTATATGCTCTAAGTGTTATGAGCAGGTTTTAACCAAACCCTGGTGAGAAACACTGGATAGCGGTTAAGAACATTCTTAAGTATTTGAGAAGGACTAAAGATGTGTTCTTGATCTATGGAGGAAATGAACTGAAAATTCATGGGTATACTGATGCCAACTTTCAAATTGACAAAGATGATAGCAAGTCTCAATCAGGATATATATTTACTCTCAACAATAGAGCGGTTAGTTGGAAAAGTTCCAAACAGGAGACAACCGCTGATTCAACGACGGAAGCCGAGTACATTACTACTTCTGAAGTAGCGAAGGAAGCTGTCTGGATTAAGAAGTTCATTAATGAATTTGGAGTCATACCTAGCATTATTGATCCCATACCTTTGTATTGTAATAACAATGGAGCCATCGCACAAGCGAAGGAACTGATGTCTCATCAACGATCCAAACATGTGCTAAGGCGATATCATCTCATCAGGGAGATTATACAAAGAAATGACGTAACGATAGAGCGAGTTCCCACAGATGACAATATTGCAGATCCACTGACAAAGCCGTTGTCACAATAGAAACATGATCGTCATGTGGACACTTATAGTATTAGATACACGAGTGATTGGATCTAGTGCAAGTGGGAGTTTGTAAGTGTTATGCCCTAGATCCAATCGATTTAGGTTGTAAACACTTTTAATATGTTTAATGCATTTAATTTTGGTAAGATTTATTATTTATTTAAATTAATTTTGTGATAAATAATATTAAATAATAGAGTCCGAAAATCCAAGTTTAAGTGATTTGTTAATCACAAGGAGTTGTGATTGTGAGATACAAATTACGTATGATTGGATTTTGAATAAACCGTGGTCCTAAGCAATAACGAGATATGGATATTGTTAATACAGATAGACCATCACGTGTGGCATTTCTTACTTGTGAAGTAAGTAGCTGATCTTACGAGCTAAAGTGTGGTAACGCTTAAATGAACACGTGGATGTTTTGTTATAGAACAAAACATTGGAGACCCGTTAAGAGATTCCACATGGATAACTATCTGAGTGTCAGTGGTTAATCTTCAACGTTCGATAGTGGAATTGGTCCTATGACTTGAGGCCATCATAGTGCTTTGTATGAGAATAGTCATACTTTGACGGTGTTAGATGTTGCTCCGCCAAGGGTCGCTAATACGACATCGTTGGGGTATGTCAAGAACCATATCAAGGTTGTGAATGATCAATAGAGGATTCGTAACTCTTAGATAGTAAGAGATTGTGATCTGCATTTCGTTCAATTATGTCAATAACGAAATTCTTGGCCAATGTATACATATAAGTCAACAAGGAGTTTTCGACTCATATTGACTTAATAGTAGAATGAAAGAAATGATCGATAATCGAGATTGACACACTTCCATATCTCATAGTTGATCAGATCATATTAATGAAGGGATTATAGTTTCATGGTAAACGAACAGTTTTAGTTTTGTCATACCACGTGACATTTCCTGTCACATGTGTTGCCCTGATATATTGTTAGATGTCAATCTGGGACGGCGAGTGTGAATTTGTGATAAATTAAAAGGGTGTTTAATTTATCAGTTTTGATTAGATCAAAATAATATTTCATATCGTTAGGCATCGTGGTCAGAAACCTGATGGGTCGCATACAAAAAAGAATTAGAAGGTTGCAAATTTCCAATTAATTAATTTAACAATCGTTGGATAAAATTAATTAATTGAATTTGTTATTTATAACCCCAAATTAATTAATTGGATTAATTAATTCACAGACCGGATTTAATTGAATGGATTAATTAAATATTGGATCGGATCGGGTCGAGCCCGTTTGGGTTTATATAAATACATGGTTAGGGTTTAAGATCCATATTGTTTTCATAATTCTTGCTGGCACAAGAGAAAAAATCATAACAGTTGTAGTCTATTCTCTGTGTGGATTTCATTGGAGGCTGGACAATTGGACATCTGTAGGAGGCATATTCAAGTTGCTGGAAAAGGTATAACGCAAAGGAGTTTGCAAAATTAATTAATCCAATGAAGTGTTGGGCCATCCACAAGTGTTAGGCCACAAGCAACATTAACTCAATTAAGTTGCTTTCCAGTGGTCCCAATTTGTTTTTGGGTCAAGTCATCACTAAGGTGTCGATATAAATTATTCAGCATCGATTTAATATCATCGCTCAGGATTTATTGGGTATCAAAACCCAACAAATCTCCATCTTGATGTCTAATAAATCTGCGAGCAATCAAAACACATAATTATTACCAGCATAATCAAGGTAGCCAGTAAAATTAGGATCATAGACTTTACCTCGTGTTTTCAACCTGAAACACATATCATATCTACTCCATATATTCATTAGGGCTAAGGTCAAGAACACTCAAGTAGAGCAAATATTCATAGCAATTAATCAACAACAAATAAACATGTGATGAAGATAAAACATAGGATAACACACAAATCTTTTCAAACATGTTCACACAAAACCATGTACTAACACCAATTTAAACAATCAAACGGCCAACGCATATGCAAAAATGCATAAATGACCCTACGAAAAGATTTCACCACACTTATCATATCTCATTCGGTGTTGCTCACACCTCGAGAACACGTCTCCTCTCATCACCTATCATGCTCACTAGATGATTATTCAACTCATATCTAACGGGTAAATCACAATAGACTTAAGTTCTCGAGGGAATCCTCTATAACCACATCATTTCTCCCAACCTATATAGATAATGGGTCTCCACCTATCAGAAGTGATAGAATGCCTCTATTATACCCTACCTATACAGGGTCTCTTCATCAATAAAGGATTCCACCATTTAATCACCTCTTCACTCGTGATCCAAATGTCACACTCCACATCTCCCGATACAAACCACAATGTACCCCTAACATCTATACTTCACCTTATCAAAAGACACTCAACACATTACTAATGCATAACAAACCCACTACGACAAAACACTACCTTTTACGACCACAAAGATTAGGGCACAATTTAAATTGACCAACATACCACAAGGTTACTCCAATCACCAATGTTCAAAAAATCTACAAAGGAAATGGTGAAGGTGGCACTCATAAATAAAATAGAAGAAAAAGTTAGTTACTTCACTATTCTCACAAAGAGAAAGAAGATAACAATCACATACCACACAGGTTCACAAAGATAAAGGAGAAAATGGCTACCCATATTTCTTCTTATTACCACATTCTCTCACAACTCATAGAGCAAAAAGAAATACGCCAGAAATCTCAATGCATGTATGCAAACACATTACATAAGATCACTCTAATTAATGCAATAGATTGTCTTAGTAACATCGGATTTGTAGTAAAGATGTAGAAGAAAAAATATTTTTCTTGCACCAAGATCTCCTTCCTCTTCCAATCAATGCTCCAAACCTTTGCTTGATGTTTTTCCTTCGTTGAATTCTTTTCTTTAATCTCCAAGTGTGTTTCTTGCCTCTCAATGTATGGAACCCCTCAAAAGTGTGAGAAATTTGTATTTACAGTACATTGTTGTGTATGGATAGTAGGGTTTTCGTCTGACTTTAAAACGGGCCGAAATTGCACCTTAGTTCCATCTTTACGCGATGTTGTAGCCTGCCGCTATATTGTGGAGGGTGGCGTCTCTGCCTTCCTTGGCGCCACATGCTAAGGTTCAGTAGTGTTGGGCGTTGTGACGCCCACACTCTGTTTCTTCTCTCTTTTTGGCATTAGAATGCTAATCGTCCAACAATTTTGCTTTGTTTCTTTTGCCCTTTTATCCACAATTTCTTTTCAATCCATGCCATTAACTTCAATTGATGATCTTTTTCATGTCTTTCACCATCTCAATAATCCTATAAAATAGCATTAACAAACACATTAAAAACGTTCAATACTCGTAAAATCTACTTTACAATCAAGTTAAAATTGATTTAAAGTCATGAGTAAAACACACTCGTCAAGGGTCTTCTTCCTTCGCTCTCATAATTGTGAGCCAATTGTTGAACCACGTAAATATCAGTTTGCTTTTTCTTTATTGGTTACATATCAAGACTCTGTTGCATTACCATTACCAAGGTCGATGTGGCCCTGATAGAGTAGCATTATTGTACATGTTATTATCACTCTTGTTGCAAAATTCACAACACTCTATGCAATTATTAAACCGACGTTGTACAAATGGGCCATGGCAAACAAACCTTAATCTCACACACAACCACGCAATCCTTATTATATAAATTTATCGGTGAATTATATATATCGTAGTCCTTTTGCTCTTGTAAATGTAACTCAATTGTTGAATCACGTAAATATCTGTTTATTTATTTATTTAAAAATGGGTAGAATAAATATTTTTTTGAAAAATGAGTGGTTGAAAAAGAAGAATTTTTTTTTTCAATTTATGTGTAATATCATTTTATGAAAAATTGTGTGATTGAAAATAGAAAGGAGAAAAATGAAATGAAATAAAAACAAAAATTAACGGGCCAAATGGGGGCTAAGACTGCTACCCGGGCGCCAGCAGAAAAGCAAGTAGCAAACTGGCATTGCTATACATTTTTCTTATCGCGAAAATCACAACTCTTATGCAATTGTGAAACCGACACATAACACAACGGGCCATTGCAAACAAACCTCAATCTCACGCACAGCCACGCAGTCCTTATAATACCGTATCGTTCTCTCCGGTATTCGTTAATCCATTTCTTTCCATACCTTTTAGAAACTTTGTGATCACCTATAATTTTAAATAGAGAAAGGGAAAAGGGTTAGGATTTTCTTGCTTTTACGCACTCCCCCTTCCACTCCTCCGTGTGTGTTTTCTGACACATTGGATACCAAAGCAAGCCAGAATTTTCACTATTAATTGTAATAAAAAACTCCAATGGTGGCTGCAAATTTGAGTTGTGGTGGTACGGTTTGGAGTGCCTTAACAAATAAGCACAGTCGGAGATGGGCATTTTCTTCGAGCCATTCAACAGAATTTTGCTGTTTTCTTGCCAGAGGGCTGAGAAATGTGGAGGTTGGTGTTGGACGTTGTTCTCTGTCCTTGGACAAGACAAGAGGATTTTTGAGTTCATCAATGATCCGTCGTAGGAAGCCTATATTTTCAAGGTTCGACACTCGGTTGAGTTCAGACAGAGGCGTGCAGTCCTATAATTTTGAGGAGAGTTCTGTCATCGAAGAAGAAATTCTTCCCGAAAATTCGAGTCTACTTAAGTAAGACACCCTTCTTCCATCTCCTTTTGTGGTAATAAGTAAATATGACGAGATAACTTAGTTTTTTGGTGTTTATATTATTCAATTTCCAATGTTTATCACATTTTCACTATATCCTTTGTTTCCTTCTATTTTCTTTAATATGTACCATGACTAGTGTGAATGTTATTCAAATGAGGTTATCAGCTTGAAATTTGAATTCCGAGCTATGATGCATACATTGGTGTGATACTGCATGATAGGGCATTAAAATGCAGAATCTACCATGGTGTAAAATGATAGAGGGTACACATGAAGATTTTATCAGCTCTGATGAGTGATATTTTAATATTAGCCCGATCGTTATATTACTAGTTTTCACGTAATCTAGAGATAAAACTGGGAAGCTAGATTTCTTAAAGTGTGAACAGGGCCACATTGAGCATCAATTAGAAGTTCTAAGCCAATTTACTTATGGCAGATCCAGCTACGTTTGCAGTATTTTGATGCAGTACTCGTGAAGAATGCTTTTGATATGGTGTCTCAAGTTGTAAAATGCAGAGAACTGTGATATTTTTGTTCAGTTATCAGTTAAGAGATTTACAAATGTACTTGCTTGTTTCTTGGAAATATACACCAGAGCTTTTTCCACCCTATGGAAAATTAAAGGAATGAAAACATAGTTTAACTCTAAGCCATATTTTCCCAAACTTCTGTGTTCAAATAAAAAATTTTCAATTTTTGTTAAACAATCTCTCAGTTTTTTCAGTGTGTAATTTCTTTGTTAATGCTAACACTGATGATTTCTGGTGAGGTGGTGATTATATAGTAACTGTTTCTGTTGTTAATATTGGAACTTCTCTATCAGATGTGAATAAGCTATAGTAACTGAAGCCTGAAGGATATGTTTATTTCATTCAGTTATCTTTGAAAATTGAGTGCTTTGTTCAATTTTACTTCTTACTTTTAATTTCATTCAGTGAGTTGAACGGGACTGTTTCTTCTGGAATTGATGAAAGTAATAGCAAGTTGACAGAAGTTCCTTCAAGTACATCTCAATCGAAAGAAGCTATCTATGAGCTTATAATGCTGTCTTTACCAGCATTTGCGGGACAGGCCATTGAACCACTTGTACAATTGATGGAGACTGCATTTATTGGTCGTCTGGGTAAGGTGGATGCTCTGTTATTTATATGGCGTTTCATCTGTGAACTGGTGCTGAGATGTTTATTTTCCTTTAACGTTACTGCCATACTGACAGTAAAGAATTTTTTCAGATCATTATATACAATTATTTATTATAGGTGAACCTAACTCTTTTTGTGATTTTATAATGTTCTTGAGCTGTTGACAGTCAAATCTGGTACTACAGTGGCTTGTATTTGAAAGTACAGTGATGGGGATAACATGATAAAACTTGGTGCTTGTTGCATCACCAGTTAAAATATAATGACCAGGAGTGCCGCAAGCTGAGACCTGATATTTGGTTCCTTTGTTATGATTGTAGTGTTATCTTGGAGATGTAAACCAACCTTTCTCAGACTTCATAAATTGTCTCTTAAAACATGAATTTGTGTTTTTATTCTTATTTCAAATGCTGGAGCTCGTTGCTACTGAATCAGATGTTCAAATTGGTTATTTCTTACCCATCACATGGTCACTGTTTTCACTTCTCAAATTTCAATTTTCCATATATAGGTTCTGTGGAGTTGGCTTCTGCTGGTGTCTCTTTATCTCTCTTTAATATAATTTCAAAACTCTTCAATATTCCTCTCCTTAGTGTTGCTACTTCATTTGTGGCTGAGGACGTTTCAAAGAATGCACGAAGATTATCTGCAGCAGGTAGAGCTAACTTGAATTTGTAGCTTGAATAGCCTTTAATTGTTGAGCATGCAATTTCATCTGATGATCATTGTTAGATTTTTTACAATCTTTAGATTCTTTTTGGTGTCGTTTTACAGATGAAGAGGAAGGTGCCCATGGAAAATCTTTAATACTTGCCACGGAAAGGTTGCACTTATCTTCTGTATCCACAGCCTTACTACTAGCTGCTTGCATTGGCATCTTTGAGGCTGTGGCCCTATCTTTAGGATCTGGACAGCTTCTCAGTCTGATGGGCATATCACAGGTATGCATCTACTTGTATATTGAAATTCCAAAATCCTCCCTGTTTCCTTCCATCTGGTGCTACTAATCAGAATTATTATTCTGTCTCATGCACAGTCACAGACTAAAAGAGACATGCTCGTATGTGTATCACTGTCGTGTACGAAAATAATGTTTTGCATTGACTTTTTTCTACAGTTTTCTTCTATGCGTGCTCCAGCACAACGATTTCTTATTCTGAGGGCTATTGGTGCTCCAGCATTTGTTGTTTCTTTGGCTCTTCAAGGAATTTTTCGTGGTTTTAAGGATACAAAGACACCTGTATATTGTTTAGGCAAGTACCAAGGGTTTAATTGCCTAAAGTTTGTACATTGAGCTATCATTTTTCCAAAAAATTTATTGAAAAATTAAGTCTACGTGTGTTGGATTGAAAGGCATAACTCCTCTTGTTCTTATTTCCTACCTCATTCTGTCTTACCTGCCTTGAGCTCATATTTGTCTCTGTAGTCAATGGTAAAATGAACCTTTGCATGCATTTATGCTGTCTGAACGACAGAGGTTCTTTGTTTTTCTCTTTTGCAAATTAATAACAAAGAACAATTTAAATAGATTAATCATCTATCACAAACTGCTTTCCACTACATCTAGCAATGAAATGTAGTAGTGAATGGAGAAGTGAAAAAGGATTCACACCAAAATTTAATTGGAATAAGGTTGAGTTTGTTGTCGTTGTCACTGTTTCAGTCATTAGTCACCATATTATGTATATAATTATATCTCCTTTCTCATTGTAAATTTAGAATGGGAGCTGTAATTAAGAGATTTGACAGACGATATTTAGGCTGTAATTATGGAAACAATTCCCATATAATGAGAAGAAACTCTCGATTGAGAGACATCGAGACAAATCTGACAGTCGTATCATCTATGAAAATTTTCCAGAAGGCCTTTTTGTTCTAATTTGATTCATTTTTTGCGAGCTTTCTAATAATAAATCTTGGTTCCGACTTATAATAAAATTTGACAGAATAAATTATCCACTATGTAATAATTTCTGCTATGTTTCTACTGATTATGTCCATACAGTAATTATGTACACAAACTTTCTATTTCTACGTATATTATACTTTTTGCTAATTGCGCTGTTTCTCACTGCAGGCTTTGGGAATTTTACGGCTATATTTCTATTTCCTTTACTTATATATTATTGTCATTTGGGGGTTTCTGGAGCTGCCATTTCTACAGTTATATCACAGTGCGGCTCCTGTTCTCATTTGTCTCTTCAATACCTTTTGTATTCATTTATCTTGTGACCTTGTTTTAGGCCTAATTTTTCTTGTACTTGGTTTTACTTGAATATTTAGTTTAATTCCATGATCCTTGCATCCAGATACATCGTCGCTTTTGCAATGATCTGGTGTCTGAGTAAGAGAGTGGTGTTATTGCCTCCGAAACTCGGAGGACTGCAATTTGGTGGTTATCTAAAATCAGGTGACTTGTGTATGTTGGTCAAAGTAGTTAATATAATTATTGTTAAGTTTCTGTAGTGGAAGATTTTATCTGTTAGCATTTTTTTGGTCAATTTTCACTTTGAGAGGAATGCACTGTGTACATTTTCATGGATTTATTCTTATGAGTGGCTAACCGACACAGAAGCTATTCTAATGCTTGACTGCTGTAGCATGGAAGGCCTGTTGAGAATTATTCTGGACCTTGGCCATATACAATGTATGCATGCATTCACCAAGATAGAAGGCAGCATGCATAAAATTATGATTTATTGCTATCCTTGGTTCGAAACTTTTTTTTCTCGAGCCCCAGATTGAATTCCAACAGATCTTTTCAATATGTGAAATCTCAGCTTACTGAAGTTGATTTTCAAGATTTGCCCTGATTTGCCTACAGTTTACTAAATTCATCTATTGACTTGACACACTGCTAACAGCCTTGGAACTCTACCTACATTCTTACTTAATGATCTGAATTCTTCTATATTTAGAATTTAGAACCATTAGCATAAAAAACTTTAAGCAGCTATAGGGGTAGGGTTGTAAATATAACAGGAAAACAGCTTTAAGGGCAGCATTGTTAATATAACAAGTTGCCGTATGCACCTAGTCAGCAGGTCCTAAATTTTTGCACGTCGCGTCCTTACTACAAAATTAGTGAGGTCCCTTTGTTAAACCATTGTGCTTTTTTGCATACATGTTCTTTTTCTTTCCTATTAAAAGCATTTTACACCTTTTCACCATCTGAAGGAAATAACTTGTGGTGAAAGGTATAGCCAGTACTTCTTCCATGTTATTGGAATTGAATATCAATTGTTGAAATGATTGATCTAAGATAAGTACCTATATTGAACACATTAGTTATGCTGCCAATATTTTAGCAATGTTGTATGATTTTAGCTCCAAGACTCCCTATTTTTAATTATTCCAATCAGTTGTCGTCTAGAGTATCAAATAGTTTATGCTCTCCTAGATGTTATACTTGGTATCAATTTTCTTCTCAGTTGCAATCAATGTGCTATGGAAATATCTCCTAATATATGCCTTAATTTTTTAAAGTAATTGTGTTTTTGCCCTGTTAGGTGGTTTTCTTATTGGGAGAACTCTTGCTGTTCTTCTGACACTGACACTCGGTACTTCAATGGCTGCTCGTCAGGGTCCTGTAGCAATGGCTGCTCACCAAATATGCGTACAAGTCTGGCTGGCTGTATCCCTTCTCACAGATGCACTTGGTACATCAGCTCAGGTGATTTTTTTTTCCTTTATGTCTCATTTTGTTTTCGTTCTTTTGCTATGGTTATCTTTCTTCTTTTACTTGTCAATTCATCTGCTCTGTCTATATATTTTTCTTTTCATTTCTTTTGTTTTTTCCTTTCGATCTACACTTTCAAGAAGGTCAAGCAAAAAAAAAAGAATTTGTTTTGGAAGAATACATTTACATTTGCATTGCCTATTCAGTAGAATGTTCTCTTTGATTTGTTTTGTATGTTTAGCAGATATGAATTATAGGAACTGCAGTTAATATTTTTCTTATAAATCAATTGGTCAAATTCCGGATATGGCATCTAGCGACAGTTATTTTCTGAAATTGAATATTCCTGGGCTCATCGAAATATCTACATCATGGCAGTGTTACTGCACACTTGTCATAGTTTTTCTATTTTGTACTATAGTAGATTTTGTTTTTTGCAGGCCTTGGTTGCCAGTTATATTTCAAAAGATGATTACAGGACTGTGAAGGATGTCACGCACTTCGTGTTAAAGGTACTTTTTGGGTTGTATATGCTCTGAGACTTCATTTCTGCTGATTCTTATTCACGTGACGTTTAGGATGTAAGTCTGAACTGTTGGTTATGTGAATATGCTTTATTTTTTCTTGCATGTGCTTTTCCAGATAGGATTTGTCGCTGGTGTTTCCTTAGCTGTGATTTTGGGTGTTTCTTTTAGTTCTTTGGCCACTTTGTTTACTAAGGATGTTGAAGTTTTAAGAGTTGTTAGAACTGGTGTTTTGGTAAGTTATCCATTTGTGGCTTCATTCATGTTCATCTGTTTAATTAATGTAAGCACTGCTAACATTTCTCTAATACGATACCATGAATTGGTACAGTTTGTAAGTGTCAGTCAACCTTTAAATGCTCTAGCATTTATTTTCGATGGCCTCCATTATGGTGTTTCTGACTTCCCTTATGCGGCACGTTCTATGGTAAGCTTAATCTATTTTGTTGTGTCGCTAATGAGAGCATGAAATGTAGGTTGATATATGTGGTTATGATATGTAGATGGTGGTGGGGGCAATATCTTCTGCATTTTTGCTATATGCTCCTACGGTTTTTGGTCTTCCTGGTGTTTGGTCAGGCTTGACTCTCTTCATGGGACTACGAATGATGGCAGGAATTATCAGGTAAATTGGGGAATTAAATGACATTTATCTTTCTTTCTCAACTATGCTTTTGTGGGGATTAGAATAGTGGTATACTATTCACAAGGTGGAATCTGACTTTTTTAGAAAGATTCCCGAGTAGTGGTATGGAAGCGGAATTAGAATTCTTAAACAAGAATAAAGTATGAAAAACTCAAAAATTTGAGAGAACAAATTTTTTTATTGAGCTGATAATTGAAAAGTGTACAAAAACTTTGTTTATATAGGCAAAATAATTCTCTTATTTTTCTAATATAAGAAAACTAAATTAAAATCCTAAAAGGAAAGAACATAGAAATCCTAATGTAAAAGAAGAAATCATTTTCTAAAACCAATCATATTTGGTATCTGATTGTTTTACATCGTTCTCACCCACATCAAGAAAAACTCGTCCTCTAGTTTGGTTGAAGAAAAAAATCAATCAACCTCGAGGAAAATACTAAACAATTTTTGCCACTTCGCATATTAAACAAATATCCTTCTCTTTATTCTCCACAGTTGCATTGAATGACATCAACCTTCTGCTCATCTTCTTATCCTTAAAGAAACTTCCTTTTGTGGCATTCCTTTAGAACGTTGCTTTATTTAATCTCTCATTCTTAAACCCCATGTGCACATATAAACACTTTCAATTCTTTGTACCTCTTATGTTCTTTTTTTACTTCTATTGATGTCATCTTCAATACTATATTATCATTGTGCTTACGCAATTCTTTGACATTCGAATACTAGAGAACATCAACGAAACTTTTGTTTTCAATTTGACAAGCCTTACTTTTGATTGCTGCTTGATTGAAATGTTCAATTCCCTTTTCTTCGGCTATATTCTTCTTAACTTTTAATTTTTTCATTAGTGTACGGCTTGATCTTGAGGTCTTCAATTGCAATTTCACTCTAGTGTTTTTAATCTTTAAGCACATTTCTTGTCAGTTTCATGTATAAGGCATCATCTAACCTCGGGTTTTCAACTTGCACATGCTCTTCTACATTTATTTTGGTATCATGGTCAAGAACATCCTGATAATTTTGAATGATTTTTTTAACTTCATCCACTGTATAAATTTTTTGCTCTTCGTTTACATATTTGCAAATTGCTCATCAAGTGATAATAGAACAATCTTCTTATCGTACCCATCAAAATGCATACATGCAATCTCAACCTTTTTAAGTGACATCTTCATCATAGTACTGTGATTGTCCATCTCTACCATGTTATACACAATCTCATCATAGAAACTGAAATTTTGCATACCTCCATTTTTTGAATTTCTTATCTTCTTTTTTATCTAGAGAAACTTGATAGCAAGATGAGTATTTTTCAGTCTTCAAATTTAAAGCTTTCACCAATATTTTGGATACCATGTTCTCACTACTTCCATGACTCATTATCACATTGCATACTTTGTTGTTGATAATGCATTGTATTCTAAAAATCTTGTCGTGCTTTAAATTTGACTCCTTTATACCTTTGCGATAAACTTCCACAAAAACCTTGATAGCTTGTGAATATTCAAATGTAGCTGGGACTAGAGGAAATTCTCTAGCCACTTGTTGCCATGTTTTGAGCTTGTTGAAGCAACCAATATTAATAGCAATCAAAGTCTACAAGTTCTTGGTAGCTGTATCTTCAAACATATTTATCATTAGTTCCAGATTCTGAATTAAGTTTGTTAATTTTCTAATCTTCCGATCATCGTTGCAAGGATGCGTACCACAACCACCATAGGTAGCTTATCAGCTAAGGGCAAGCCTTTTCTTGATACCAATTTTGGTGTGGAAGCAGAATTGTAATTCTTGAAACAATAATAAAGTAAAAAAACTCAAAAAATTGTAGAGAATAATTTATTGTCTTTGAATTGATGATTGAAAAGTGTACCAAGCCTTTTTTTTTATATGCAAAATAATTCCCAAGGATGTTGAAGTTTTAAGAGTTGTTAGAACTGGTGTTTTGGTAAGTTTTCCATTTGTGGCTTCATTCATGTTCATCTGTTTAATTAATGTAAGCACTGCTAACATTTCTCTAATACGATACCATGAATTGGTTAAGAAAACTAAAATTTCTAATTTAAAAGAAAGAAGAATAATATTTTAATCAAGAATTTTAAGTAAGAAAGAAGAAGAAAAAGAGATAAAATCAGTCCTAAATAGAATTGTCCTACATCTAAGTAGTATATAAAACTAGGAATTGCGAAGTATTAAGACCAAATGTGGGCTACAGTGTTTGTGAGGTCATCCAGCAATAGACATCTTTATGTAAAACGAAATGATATAGGTTTATGTATTGGCATATGCTTGTTAGAACTGAAGCTCATTTTTGGATGAACAAAATTATTAAAATTGTGAATGATATGATTTTGTTTTGCTTCTTTAACGTGAATCTCATTATGAAGTACTCTTGCTCTTCAGGTTAATGTCGAAAGAGGGCCCCTGGTGGTTTCTGCATGGTGATGTGAATAAAGCTAAGGTTAGTTTTTCATTTTTGTTGCTAAATTAAGGATCATATATACTCAATTTCAAATAGTTCAAGTCCCTGTCAGTATTTGGTGAAGTTGAGTTTACTTATATTTTGATTATTATGGAATGGTACTTCGTTTCGTGAAGCAATTAACATTTCTTTAAGAAATTTTGGCAATTTATGGCCTGCTCATTAGAAGTTATTATATTATTTTCTAATAAAAAGCTTCAATATTAAACTTCTAGTAATATTGATTAGATTACTAGAATTCATGGATTTCAGGAGCAAAAGCCGAATCTCTCATGAATATTGTTTTGTCATGAATTTTGGCACAAATGCAGTAGGGTTACACAGCTCCGACGTGCTATTTTTGAATTTCTATTGGATTAGTGATTTTGGCTTATTGTTTGCATCTGTATGTTGCATTGTAAATTTCTGGAGATATTCCATTATTACCTTCCATCTGATATGTTCTTCATTATGCTTGTTCAATGATCCTATGCGGGGTGTATTAGCTTCCTTTAGTGAAATTGAAGTATCTATGAGGAACATTACTCGGGTTTGCCTCATTTATGTGGGATATTGGTTTTTGGTATTGAAACACTAGTAACACTCGTTTACATTTACAGATTGCTGGTTGAGAATTTGAGATGGGAAGAAGCAAAAGAATACATCCAATATGCAAATCAAATCAGTTTCTGTTAATAGTTTTTATTTGTTAGATCAACTTAAGCGGCTGCTAGCACATTTCTGGGCAAGTACTTTATTAATTTTATTTTTGCGCTGAGATTCATTATCTTATTGAATCCTTGAAACCAGAAACTATTTATCTGTAAGTATACAATTTTTTGCAATTTAGTGAATTTTCCCAAAAACTTATAGTATTATTCATAGTTATCGGTAAAAGGCCAACAGAGTTCATTTTAACTGGTATTTCTACTGGACTTCTAGCTTCTAGTCTTTTGTAGAATTGTGTGTCATATGTTATGGTTTTTCAAATTTAAAGCTTTCACCAATATTTTGGATACCATGTTCTCACTACTTCCATGACTCATTATCACATTGCATACTTTGTTGTTGATA
This sequence comes from Olea europaea var. sylvestris, assembly GCF_002742605.1. Classification (NCBI taxonomy): domain Eukaryota; kingdom Viridiplantae; phylum Streptophyta; class Magnoliopsida; order Lamiales; family Oleaceae; genus Olea; species Olea europaea. The sequence goes on along the minus strand of NW_019237499.1, from coordinate 90,211 downwards.
ATGCATTGTATTCTAAAAATCTTGTCGTGCTTTAAATTTGACTCCTTTATACCTTTGCGATAAACTTCCACAAAAACCTTGATAGCTTGTGAATATTCAAATGTAGCTGGGACTAGAGGAAATTCTCTAGCCACTTGTTGCCATGTTTTGAGCTTGTTGAAGCAACCAATATTAATAGCAATCAAAGTCTACAAGTTCTTGGTAGCTGTATCTTCAAACATATTTATCATTAGTTCCAGATTCTGAATTAAGTTTGTTAATTTTCTAATCTTCCGATCATCGTTGCAAGGATGCGTACCACAACCACCATAGGTAGCTTATCAGCTAAGGGCAAGCCTTTTCTTGATACCAATTTTGGTGTGGAAGCAGAATTGTAATTCTTGAAACAATAATAAAGTAAAAAAACTCAAAAAATTGTAGAGAATAATTTATTGTCTTTGAATTGATGATTGAAAAGTGTACCAAGCCTTTTTTTTTATATGCAAAATAATTCCCTAACCTTACTAATATAAGAAAACTAAAATTTCTAATTTAAAAGAAAGAAGAATAATATTTTAATCAAGAATTTTAAGTAAGAAAGAAGAAGAAAAAGAGATAAAATCAGTCCTAAATAGAATTGTCCTACATCTAAGTAGTATATAAAACTAGGAATTGCGAAGTATTAAGACCAAATGTGGGCTACAGTGTTTGTGAGGTCATCCAGCAATAGACATCTTTATGTAAAACGAAATGATATAGGTTTATGTATTGGCATATGCTTGTTAGAACTGAAGCTCATTTTTGGATGAACAAAATTATTAAAATTGTGAATGATATGATTTTGTTTTGCTTCTTTAACGTGAATCTCATTATGAAGTACTCTTGCTCTTCAGGTTAATGTCGAAAGAGGGCCCCTGGTGGTTTCTGCATGGTGATGTGAATAAAGCTAAGGTTAGTTTTTCATTTTTGTTGCTAAATTAAGGATCATATATACTCAATTTCAAATAGTTCAAGTCCCTGTCAGTATTTGGTGAAGTTGAGTTTACTTATATTTTGATTATTATGGAATGGTACTTCGTTTCGTGAAGCAATTAACATTTCTTTAAGAAATTTTGGCAATTTATGGCCTGCTCATTAGAAGTTATTATATTATTTTCTAATAAAAAGCTTCAATATTAAACTTCTAGTAATATTGATTAGATTACTAGAATTCATGGATTTCAGGAGCAAAAGCCGAATCTCTCATGAATATTGTTTTGTCATGAATTTTGGCACAAATGCAGTAGGGTTACACAGCTCCGACGTGCTATTTTTGAATTTCTATTGGATTAGTGATTTTGGCTTATTGTTTGCATCTGTATGTTGCATTGTAAATTTCTGGAGATATTCCATTATTACCTTCCATCTGATATGTTCTTCATTATGCTTGTTCAATGATCCTATGCGGGGTGTATTAGCTTCCTTTAGTGAAATTGAAGTATCTATGAGGAACATTACTCGGGTTTGCCTCATTTATGTGGGATATTGGTTTTTGGTATTGAAACACTAGTAACACTCGTTTACATTTACAGATTGCTGGTTGAGAATTTGAGATGGGAAGAAGCAAAAGAATACATCCAATATGCAAATCAAATCAGTTTCTGTTAATAGTTTTTATTTGTTAGATCAACTTAAGCGGCTGCTAGCACATTTCTGGGCAAGTACTTTATTAATTTTATTTTTGCGCTGAGATTCATTATCTTATTGAATCCTTGAAACCAGAAACTATTTATCTGTAAGTATACAATTTTTTGCAATTTAGTGAATTTTCCCAAAAACTTATAGTATTATTCATAGTTATCGGTAAAAGGCCAACAGAGTTCATTTTAACTGGTATTTCTACTGGACTTCTAGCTTCTAGTCTTTTGTAGAATTGTGTGTCATATGTTATGGTTTTGCTAGAGTGTCACTACACGCCCCACTATTAGTCCAGGGCGACGAATAGCAAAACCCCATATGTTATATTCTGGACGGTTTATTTATGTAGATGTAACCAACTAGCCAGATTTTGAAAACCAGTGAAATGAAACTTTCAAGAGATAAATAGGAAAATGATGTTAAAATCATGTTTGTTGTACTTATTAGTTTTGTCTATGGGTGACAGATGGCTCCTAATAGCTCTACGCTAAAGAACAGCATTGTTAAGTTCTACTGCATATGGTTCAAGTGGCGACTGCATGTCGTTTCTGGCCACCTTATTATTGGGAGTTAAAGTCAATACTGGAAAAATTTATTGATTTCTCGAATTATCAATCATATGTGCGTAGGTTGAAATATATAGTGAGATTAGATATCCGCGAATGCTTTATATTTATTGCAAAAAGGAAGAAAACTTAGAAAGGAAGACAAATGAAGGAAAATGAGGAATCAATACCGATTCGATCCGAGCTCTTAGAATTGGAACCTTACAATTTTGAACTGATAACCAGCTTTCGGCTAACCTAGCGTGTGGACGGGTAAATTCATATGGAATTTACTCCGAAGAGTTCAAGTTGAGGAGAGTAGAGAATACACGAGAATCTTAAGAAAACTAAGGCCATGAGTGTATGTTTCAAAAGGAATCACACAAGGATATATTAGAAACCTCTGGTAAAATGGACTTTTCACTCTCAAGAGGTAATGTAATCTCAGATGCAGCAAAACAGATTGCCATTTTATTCTGAATTTGTTAATTCAGAATGAATCAAATCTCCCCAAGTAGGATTGCTAGGAGCACAGGTTTTGTCGATAAAAAAAGAAAATGGATTCAAGTAGAGTTTTCTTTCTTTGTTCCTATTCTTTTTTCATAGTTGGTTTTTTCTGACTTCTAATGAAAAGACAATGGGACATGTGGAATCCCGTATGAATCAGCAAGGACCACTTTGCAAGGCTAAATACCCCAAAGACAAATTAATTAATTTATATATGTAGATAGTAAAAACATCTTCAAGAGATTCTAATTTTTAAATAACATTTTTTGCAATTTAGAGGGCATCTATAACATTTAAAAAGTAAATTTTTTTTAATTGCTCCAACGTCTTTATCTTCAACACTTAATTTTACTACTTTCAATCTGAATTTATTATTATTTTTCTCTATTTTTTTGCCAACTTTCCTTTATTTTATCACATCTCTCCATTTTCTTTGTATGTATATTTAGATCATTTCTATGAGACTCTTTAAACATAATATACTCTTTATTTAAAAAAGGTAACCCTTAAAATCATACTTAAAGAAACTCTTTAAATTTATATTTTCTTTATTTAAAAAAGGTAACCCTTAAAATCATACTTAAAGAAACTTTTTAAATTTATATTTTAATTTAAAGGGTGTGAGTTTGACTCTTCAAATTTGGAGAGAGCCACTATCCATAATGTGGCTCCAAATTGTTGACCCAGTGCAGCTCTAAGGCCTAATTTGGAGTGTCAGCTACCAGCCAAATCCATTAGTGCACCATAAAAAGCCGAAGAGAAGTCTACAAAAGGAACCAAATCAGACCATGAAGCTCTAGTCATAGACCTAAAGTTCTCATTAGATCAAACTTGAACAAGACACGGATTCGAGCTGGGCTAGGCCTATACTAGTGCTAGGTCGGTTGAGTCTGTCGACCAAACGACGACGATGATGCACTCGCTTGCGTAGGTTTAGGATCAAACCTAATAAAATCTAGGTTTCCCTCCTCCTAAAGACTAGTGGTACCCATTGGAACC
>NW_019237499.1:80368-85900 GCF_002742605.1 Olea europaea var. sylvestris | reverse complement strand
CATTTACACCCTAGTGACTTATTGCCGGGTGGAAGGTTTACTAACTTCCACGTATGATGGATTCGATTTCACCATGAACAATTTCTTAGCAATATGAAGTTTCAATAGATGGCATAGCCTCTTTATAAAATTGAAGTTCATTTTCTAATAAATATGTTTAAAAATCAAGTCCAAAGGAAGTTGTCATCCTAGACCTCTTACTACATCTGTATTGTTCCGCGTGTATAGATTCTTGATCTATAGTCACATCATTATTGCAAGGTCTCTTTAGAGAATTTGATTCACTTTGCATGTTATAAGGAAAAATATAACATCCATCGATTCACTAATCATATCATGTGCATATCGACAATTTCAAACATATACAATAAATATGTATGTACTACTACGGTAGGCATAACCAATGAATACAAAATCAGTGGTCTTACGTCAAGTCTTAACATTCTCAGGTTTAGAAACTACTACCTTAGCCAAACATTCACGTACCTTTATATATTTATAGTTAGATTTGTGATTTTTCCATAATTTTTAAGATATCTTGTGCATTTTTTTTTATATGACAACTTATTGAGAATATAATTGGCGAAGAGCAAGGCTTTCCTCAGAAGTTCTACGATAATCTCGAACTTATTAACATAGCATTTATCATCTCATTTTGTGTCTTGTTCTTGCGTTTAACAATTTCATTAAATTGAGGAGAATAAAGTGAGGTTATTTGATAAAAAATTTCATATTCCAAACAAAATTGTTCAAATGAAGAATCATATTCAACACCTTTATCACTTCTTATTACCTTATTTTTACTAAGCTGATTCTCAACCTCCAACTTGTAGTGTTTAACTATTTCAATTGCCTTGTCTTTGCATTTGAGAAATACACAGCAATATTGAGTGTAATAATTGATGAAAGTGATAAAGTACTTTTTATCACTTCTAGTTTGAACAAATTAAATAAAAAAAAAAGGTCGGCGTGAGATAATCTAGGGGTTCAATACTTCTTTCAACATAATGAAATGATAAACGAGTCATTTTGGCTTCAACACTTATATCACAAGTAAAACTAGGATCCTAATCATACTTTGGTAAAAAATCAAATTTGATAATCTATGCAAAGTATTAAAATTCATATGTCATAATCGTTCATGCCAAACATTAAAAGGCTCAAGCAAGTAAAAAGAAGTATAATTTTATTCATAGTTGGAGATACAACACTCATTACATTCATTTTGAAAAGCCCCTCATTTAGATAACCATTTTCTACAAACATACCATGTTTAGTAAGGACAAATTTGTCCGATACAAAGACTTAACTTAAATCCTTTCTTGCTTAACAAAGATTCGATACTATATTTTTACAAATTTTGGGTACATGAAGAACATCGTTCAATATAAGTTCCTTCCCACTAGTCATTTTTAGCATGATCTTTTCATGTCCTTCAACTTTTGAAGATGATGGGCTTTCCATGTATAGTTGGTCATTATGATCCATTGCCTTGTAAATAGAGAACATCCAACAGTTTGCACATATCTGACGAGTAGCTCAGTATCCTCTATCATTCTTTAGTATTCCCTACTAAGTTGTATTTAGAGGCAATCGTAGAAAGATTTATATCTCATGCATTGTCAAAAAGGTTGTGATTTTCTATTATATAAGCATGAGCATTTTGTCCCTTAACATTATTTGACTTCCAACAATCCTTGGGCCAATGTCCCACATTGTTGCAGTTATAACAGTAGCCTTTGAACTTTTTAGGAGCATTTTGAAAAATCAAATATTCCTTTCCCATTGTGCTTTCTCTAATTGTTAGCCTTGGAACCTAATTCCACAATATTGGCATTTGATTTCATTGATTGATGTCCACCACTCCTCTTTTTAGATTTACGATTATCTTCTTCTATTCTCAATCGAAAAATGATATCTTCAATCTCCATTTTCTTGTGTTTATGCTTCGAGCAATTCTCTTCCCATAAAGGTGACAATTTCTCAACTAGTGCTGCAACTTGGAATGAATCGCTGAGCCTCATTCCTTTGGCATGGATATCACTGTGTATTATTAGAAATTCTTGTACTTGAGATATGACTATCTTGCGTCAACCATTTTGTAATTCAAAAAATTACCAGCAATAAATTTCTTCGTATCACATCTCAGTATTATATTTGCTATCTAAATATTTCCATAATTTTTTCACAGACTTCATATTGCAGTACATATTATACAATGTGTTGTCCAGCCCGTTGAGTACGTAGTCTCTATATAGAAAATTTGTGTACTCCCATGCATCAACTACAGCTTATTTCTCTGTTACTTTTATTCTCTTTATATGAAGGTGCATCTTCTTTAAGAAACTATTTCAAACTTAATGTTGTCTGATAGAAAATATTTTCTGTTATCAACGCTTAAAATCTAACTCATTAAATTTCTCAAGTTTTTCTCCGACATATTAGGGGGTAGATTACCAGATTTAGTCATTTCTGACACACAATCAGAAGATAAACTAGTAAGGAGGAGTAGTGGAACAAGCCAGAAAATAAAATTCATCTTAAGATTTTTATTTCGAGAGAATAGTCCGTCAAATAATGTAAAGATAATTACTCTTGTAGATTACGAGACTATAACATGAATAAAATTCAAGCCCACCAACTTTACAACATGTCCTTTAGAACAAATTTACTCCTCTCTATGGTATTCAAAACCGCTTAGCAATTGTCTCCTAAGATACAAAAAAATCGTCTCTTACGAAAGCAGCACACAATCAATAAGAGTTCCAACAAATTTAATAAAGTGTTTTGTACTTGGAATGATATTCAAAGCAAAAGTATTTGGAATGAAAATTGTTTAAATTTTTGATAGTAAGATAAACTATTTATAGACTTATTCGAGGCCATTCACACACTTTACAAGTCTTTTCAGAATAGTGGTGATTGTTCAGACAACACTCCAAAAAAGAACAAAAAAATCTATTCAAAATGAAATGATGTATTTGTGAAGATAATTAACAGATGGCTGTTATAGAAAAACAAACATTAGTCACAGACGCTTAAAGACCTTGATAAAAAACTAAGCGAAAAAAAAGTCAACAATTGAAATTTAAATGATCGTTAGAAATAATTTCACCAAGTATCCGAAAATTTGATTAATTATAATTTCACCCAAAAATTATAATTAAAAAAATTAGGGCTGGGCATGGTTTAATTTGATTCGATTGCATTGGACCCAAAAATTTTCAGGTATTTAGTAAATGGAACCGTCGGGTTCAAATTTACTTATGGAACCATTCGAATTCAATTATATTCGATTCAATTCGGTTCGGTTCCATTCAGTTTCCTGGGTTCCGTACTATAATTAATTTTATAAATATTTACAAAATTACATTGATTCAACTAATGACATGTTAAATCTCAACTCTTACAAAATAACATTATTTAATCTTATGTCTTTTACGTCTCTTTTTGCTGCGTTCTTTATAGAATTGATTGTTAAAATCACACGACGAGGAAAATAGTGATTTCACAATAATTAAGAGAGGCATTATAGAATTTCAATTTGATTTCTCTAAAACGGTAAAAATGACACTAGATAGAATAACAGATTTGAGTAAAACTTAGGTCAATTTGATTAAGTTGGGTTTGAATTGAAAATTAAAAATAGAAAAAAAAATCATATTTTTGGGTTTAAGCTAAATTGACTAATTAGCATATTTATTTAAAAATAATAATAAATAGGCTTATTTAAAATAAATTAATTTGAAAAATTGGAGAGATTCGTTTTTTATTTGATTCTTAGATTCTTGATCTAGTACGAAGAACCGAACCGAACCTATCGGTTCTCGATTTTGATACGCCTTTGAGTATTTAATTTAGGAAGAATTACTCGGTTCGGATTTAGTTTGATCGGTTCGATTCGAGAATTTTGTCCAGCCCTAAATTTTTTTTTTCTAAAAAGATATATGTAAGACAAAGATTCGTGCCCGAATTGGCCTTGGACCTGTGCACATGTATAATAGGCCAAACAAAGATGGTTCATGCACATACGTGTTGGTTTAGAACCAAACCCGATAGGATTTAGATATCGCTCTTTCCAAAGACAAGTGTACCCGTTGAAGTCCAAATCCAATTGCCAAACTTTCACTAGATAAACCATATAAAAGTTTTCTATATTTTATATGTGGGATGAGTTCAAATATTCAATCAAATTCTTCACTTTTTCAAGTTCTAAGTGGGTAATATAGACATCAAATATTTTATACAATTGTAAGTTATTTTTTTTTAAATATATATCACATTAATAAACTCGCATAGTAGAACGCAAATACGCTTGATCTCATTTATTTAGGAGTATAGATCCCACTGAAATTTGAGCTCAAAATTAACCCATTCACTTTATTTATACACCATTTACATCAGGTTCCAACATATCCTCGCTTGGACCCCTAAAATTGCAGTTCAAATTTAGTTATTTGTGGATTAAAGTATCCATATTAGCAAACTTGACAATAAATAAACGGTGCAACTAACGAAGGTGTATCTTTCTACATGTTATGCTAGTCATAATGTGCTTTCACCTAAAGTCTTGACTCTTGGTGGTACAAAACATGACAAGGACAGTGTAGAAAATCTGGAAGACCATGAATTTGCACAAGCTTAATTTCACAGAACGAACATGAAATGTGCTAGGATCCTTTATTTTACCGTTCAAATCATAAGGTCATTTGTGGATAACTGCAGATCTGCTGAAATATGAAAATCAAATCACAGCCATGTAATAAGGATCAGCATGATGAATGAATATTATGATTAACAGAGAGAATTCAATGGATGATAATAGCAAAATTATAACATCCCAAAATTTTTGATAAAAATTTATTTAATATCTATATTATATTATTTCAAAAGTTGAGGGACTAAGAGGTAATATATTTTAAATTCTTATACTTTGAGTCAAAATTAAATTTCGATAGAGTAAAAATAAGTATATTAATATTATACTCGTTGGATAGCCAGTATTTAATTATGAATTTTAGGCTCGAGAAATAGTCGATTTGGATAACCCAGCACCAAGAAATTTCGATTTGAAGAAATTGGTTTTCAAATTCAATTAAAACTTGGAAGGAAGATGTGATGTTGACATGTGTACATGGAATTGTCTTGATTTTGTATGGTGTGTACGTATAGAAATGGTTATGAATAAAAAGAAGTAGGTTTATTTTAATAATTATTTGCTTTGATTTTGGAGAAAAAGAAGGGTAGGTTTCCTTGATTTTAGGGATTGATTATTTTAGTATTATTTAATTACTTGACTTTATGAGTTGATAGACTCCACGTGATGTTTAGATAAGGGAAAAATAACTGTAGATTATACTGGATTGAGGCATTTTACGGGAAAAACCGTCATGGAATAATGAAACAAAATTAAATAGAATTAAGAATTAATATAATTCCCTTTAATTAAATAGTCTAGGCAGTGCTGACTAATTAGACTACCTTTTGTTTAAACATAATATTCATTAAAATAAGATAGAATTTTAATTATTT
>NW_019237499.1:74938-80297 GCF_002742605.1 Olea europaea var. sylvestris | reverse complement strand
ATCATGTTTCTTCACGTTGGCATGCATTGGATAACAAACCAACTCTCTATTTTCTTTTTGATAACAACAAAAAGGCCTAGTACAAATCAAGTAAAAAAATTTTTGGTTAGGATAAGACATATCTTCTACTCTAGTCTACACCTATAAATAGTAGGCTAGAATCCCACATTTTACCACACCAAAAATTCACACGTGAAATAGAGAAAGAGAAAGATAAAAGAGAGAGAAAGGAGAGAAAAAGGAAGACAGAAAGCAGCATTAGAAATAGAATTTCATACATCGAGTATTTTAATCACATACCTTCAAAGCGGAGGAACGATTTTCAACATACTGTAGATTCAACGAAGTAAGATACATTTATGTGCAAAGTGTTTACGTTTCCTTATGCTCTTATATGCGATTAAATATACATGGAATGCTAGTGGACCTTCGGGTTCTAGAGAAAGAGATATGAAATTTCTACATGAAAATTAAGAGGACCTAAGATGGGTGTGTCGCTTGGTCACCGATATACTCCGCAAGAGAAGAGCGATTAGTTCGGGTCGATTGGAACAGTGGAGAATTGGTGATGCGGACTGCCAAGTGTATAAAGAATAGAGAAAAAGAAATAAGTTTGCCATTTTAAATTTAGCAATTTGTTTATTTTAATTTAGAACGCATTATTTGAATTACTTAGGAGTTTATGTTTATGGTTAGATACGCTTTCAATAATTTTAATTTAAACGTTACAATTATTTGTTTATTGAAGAATTTTATATAGTTCCGCATTTTTTTTAATTAAAGAAAAATGAGTTTTCGTAACGTTCCCGTGTTTATGCTTAATAAAAAAATTGGGGCGTTACAAATATGGCAATGTATTGCTTGGATGAACAGAAAAGTGGCTGACAAAATCCAGGGCTATTAGAGAGGCACGATCTCTCGTTAGTCGTTTCTAAATGAATTTGAGTGGAAAAGAATCATCCCAACATCCCACCTTTCCACATTTATTGGAATTTTCCTGTTACATATTATTACTCTTTTACCTCTAGCTGATGAAAAATTGACTTGGCAGTCCCCATGTTGGACATGTCATTCATTTTCTCCCTTTCTTGAATATGCGAACCAGATTGGGGTAGAGATGGCAAAATAACTCGTACCGCCTCCTCGAATGGGGTCAAAAAACCCGCCTCGAAGGGCTGGGCAGAGCTCGGCATCCCGGTAAAAAAATGGAAGAGGGTGATAGAGAAGAAATCAGAATTCCATCATGGCTCTGCAATTGCTAATTAATAATTAATGAATAAATTATCATTTATAGTTATTTATTTCTCTCGTTTTACAAAGTTGCAGACAATGAACAATTATTAGCATCTATATAGAACTTTTTTTACAGCATAATGACCACTTATTTAATAACATACTTACTGAATAACTGATTACCTGCCCCCAATTCTATCATTACCTGCCGCCCCAAATCCACCTTGTCCTCAAGGTAGAAGCTAGGAAACTAGACCCTGATTGTTTCGAAAGGCTCCCAGGTCGCTTCAAAATCTGATAAATTCTTCGACTTGATTAGAACTTCAGGCCATCTGTTGTGTTTCTAGGATTATGACAAACTCTTAACACGGTCTCCAGTTCTAAAATGAACTCCGCAGTAGCGGCCAATTGATGGGGAAATGAAGAAATTGGCTGTAAATCACCAATAGCTTCATGGAGCTGGGATTTGTGGAAAACATGATGAATAGCTGCGGTGACAAGAAGCTTCAGTTTGTACGCTAGCTGTCCAACTCTAAACTCGACCTCAGACGAGCCATAGTATCGTAGGGAAAGCTTTTATAGCTATAGACTTCTGACAACAGGGCCGGAGTTTGAGATAAACCAAATCTTCCGACTTCCATAGAAAATTGACTGTCATGACGATGTCATCTACTGCCTCTTTCATTCTCAATTAGGCTCTAGAGAGCTATACTTTTAGTTCCTTCGAGGCCTCATCACTGTCTATTAGCGGTTGCTCTACTGACGAGCTAGTGGTCATTCCTTTTTCAAATGCCAAAATCTAAAAGGTTCATAACCATAAACAATCTGAAAAGAGATATATTTAGTTGCAGTATGGAAAGATGTATTATACAAAAATTCAGTCCAATGTAAATACTGACTCCATAGTTGTCGTCTACTTGAAGCAAAACACTTTAAATACGTTTCCAGTCATTAGTTTAGAAGCTCTCTCTGACCATCAGTTTGTGGATGCTAGGCGATACTGTCTTTGATTGCAATTCTCTGTTCCATAAAATCCTGTCTCTATTTCACATAATAGCATGAGGTATGCCGTGCACGCGAACTACCTCATGTATGAATATCTCAGCAAAGATGGGGGTGGTGAAAGGATGCTTTAACATTATGGAATGCCCATACTTACTCAAACAATTCGCTACAACCAAAATTATATCAACACTCTCTAAATGAAACTTGTAGTGGCTGTAATAGTCCTCCAGGCAATAGAGCCACATACTTGTTTTGTTGACTCACTCTGCCATATAATCCTTCACTATTTTCTTCATTTTATGCCAAAAGTCTTGAGAAACCTTGATTGACCCCTAATGTCAGTGTCATGACAGTCTTGCAACATGAGATTGATAAACGGAGATTGACTAGGCAGAAATACTCTTCCATGAAAACACAAAACACCATCGATTATCTCATACCAGCTTAAACGTCGTTTCCCGTTTTGTAGGTCAGCAACTAACTTTCCCAGAGTGTCAACCGTTGCAACCTCCTTTTAATTTTCTCCAACTATAAAACCTTAGGAGTGGATAATGCCAAGAGACTCGATGCCGTTTGAATTCTTGAAAGAACATCCGTGGCCTTGTTCTCTAATCCTGGCAGATATTGGATCTTGAATTGATATCCCATAAGTTCAGTTAACTACTTTTGATGATCTTCACTAACTAGGCATTGCTCCAGTAAGAACTTCAGGCTTCGTTGGTCCGATTTGACCACAAAATGTCGGCCAACCAGGTAATGACGCCACTTCTGAACAGCAAATACAATGGCCATTAACTCCCTTTCATAAACTGATTTCTGCCTGTCTGTCAATGGCAAAACCCTACTAAAATATGCAATAGGATGGATGTTTTACATTACAATCTTGCTACATGTACACTTTTTTTGACATTAAGTTTGACATTGTGCCACTTGTCACACAACGAATGGCCAGTTTAAAAATGAAAAACACTTTCTCGTCCATACATTTTTTAACTTGCAAGCAATGTCAAACTCCATGTACAACATGGAGAAGGAGCATTATTCTTTACATTAACATCACCCCTAGACTCTGACCGAAAGCATCAATTTCAACCAAGAAATCTTGCGAGAGGTTGGGTAAAGCGAGTACTAAAACATTGATCATGGCTGATTTGAAGTTCTAGAAGGTTGTTTCTGTTTTCAACGGTACTTGAGTTTTACTTAAACTAGGGTCGCCTTGTAGCATAATAGGCTCCTAACCTACCTTAAAGCGCATTGTCAATGTCCCCAGTTCACCTGCCTTTTGCCTAAGGACTCCAACCATTTCATTTCGAGAATAATGTCCGTACACCCATTTCATAGGCAGAAAGTCTTCAAATACCACAACATTTGGCAAAGAAACTACAACCCCTTACAAATTCCTCCACCCTTAACTGATAAATCATTTTCCTTGAAGACCCCATAACTCGCCGAACCAATGACCTGCAGTGCTAATTACTGGACAATCTCAGTAGAGATAAAGTTGTGGGTTGCTCCGCAATCAATTAAGACTACAACTTTTTGTCCCAAAAATGTACCTATGGGCTTTATGGTTTTTCGAAAAGTCGGACCTACTATAGACTTGATTGATAGCTCCACCATGTCGCCTTCCTTGTCCTCTTCTTCCAACTCATCACCTACGTTTTGTTCATCACTAACCTTTTCTTGCACTACCAATACTTACAGCTCCTTATTTCTACACTTATGGCCTGGTGTATACCTTTCATCGCGACGGTAAAAAAGCCCCTTCTCTCTTTTCATCTGAAGCTCAACGTCTATCAGGCGCTTGAATGAGTTTTCCGTACTCGAAGCCATCGTCAGACGCTAAAGGTGTATTCAATTGAGACTTTTGAAAACTTTAATGGACTTTTTTAAGGGGTTAATTATATGAATGGTCACTGAATTTTGCCTTATGTTACTACTTAGTCACTAAACTTAAAAATGTAACTCAATTGTCACTGAACTTCGCCAAGTGTTACTAATTCATAACTAAACTTTAAAATGTATCTCAATGGTCACCGAACTTTGCACCGTATTACCCATCCATACTCAAATGGAAAAATTCGTTAAGTCCAACAAACGGCGTCAATCGAGTGACGGATGGATAACACGTTGCAAAGTTCGGTGACCATTGAGATACATTTTAAAGTTTGATTATGAAGTAGTAACACTTGGCGAAGTTCAGTGACCATTCAGTTACATTTTTAAGTTCAGTAACTAAGTAGTAACATAGGGCAAAGTTCAGTGACCATTAATATATATTTCTAAATTGAATTATTAAGCCCTTGTTTGAATCCCATTCTTTCCAAAAAAAAAAATAACATTCTTAAACAGTGATTTGACGTCATTCAACCACACATTCTTAATAAAATAATATTACATGCAAATTCAAAAATTTTCTTTATTTTTAACTACAAATTTCCCATTAATATACTATTCAAAAATTCATTTTATCCCTCAAAATGGGGATTTTGATTTTAAGATCAACTCGTATCAGGTCACTGTATCTCAAATTCCGCATAAATAGATTGAAAGAGAAACAGTTAGAACACTAAAAAAATTTGACAAAGAAAAATTAAATAAAAGTACAAAAATATTCGAATAGTGCCAATGTAACTGAGGTCTATTTGATTTTTCAACTATGTTACTACTTAGTAACTGAATTTAAAAATATAACTCAATGGTCACTGAACTTTCCCAATTGTTACTACTTTATAACCGAACTTTAAAATGTATCTTAGTGGTTACCGAACTTTGCACCGTGTTACCCATCCGTCACTCGGGTTGACACCATTTGTTGGACTTAACGGATTTTTCTATTTGAGTGACGGATGGATAACACGGTGCAAAATTCAGTGACCATTGAGATAATTTTAAAGTTCAGTTATGAAGTAGTAATACTTGACGAAGTTCAGTGACCATTGAGTTACATTTTTAAATTTAGTGACTAAGTAGTAACATAGGGCAAAGTTCAGTGACCATTCATATAATTAACCCCTTTTTTAAGTGAAGACTTTTACGGATTTCGTAGATCTTTTATAGATTTGTATGGAATTAGTGAAAATCTTTCGTAGATTTCTATGGATTTTCATTTTAAAATTTT
>NW_019237499.1:69064-72392 GCF_002742605.1 Olea europaea var. sylvestris | reverse complement strand
AAAAAGTTGTGAGTTCTCAAAGTTGCTTATAATATATACATACCTCCAGGCATGACACCAGTACCTCCAGCAATACCAGCAGCAGTATTTGAGACCAGATTACCATAAAGATTAGGAGTTACCTGTAAAATATGCTCTAATTCAAGGGCAGAAATTGAATGGGGAGGACAATAAAAGTTCATTGTGAAAGACTTATAGAACCATAGCATCTGTGATACTTAAATATGTACTCTACGATATAACAACATAGCTTAGTTTTTCCATAGTAGTTAAGGGCAAAATATGCACCCAGGCACCAAGATGCACTCGAGTTGACACATAACTCAATTTCCTAATTTTGGTATACAAGTGTTAATGGTGAGAAGTTGTAATTAGAACTAAAAATCCCTCATTCACAGTACAGTTAGTCCCAGTATGTCCATGACCATAAGGCATCATATCTTCTTTCTCAAATTAGCTCTCAGACTCGTATTAGTTTACATACACGAACTTCAAAACTAAAAGAAAGAGTTAAAAGTTGAGTAGTCCACCATCCTTTAAACTCACCTAGACTTACGTGTCTTTACAGGAGTTCAAACACATCAAATGGTGTTGGCATCATAACCGTGGATGCTCAGCTCAACCATGTACTTCTAGAAATTCAATATGGAAATGTAGATAAGTATCCTACTTCCAACCAAGACTGGCATATGGGTCGGATTTGAATGTTCAATCCATCAGTGGTCTCTAGTTTCTTTCTTCACATGCACCATCAGTGATCATTTATACTTCGTCCAAAAAAATAAAAAATAAAAGGAAAAAGAATCAACAATTTATAGACTATAGGCTAACAAATGGGCAATGAACTCTCTAAGGCTGATTGTGTAGACGTTCGTCCACATTTGTCAACAGAGCTGAGAAAATAAGCTCGTGATGTTCTTCAAGCAAATTCTAAAGACCAATCAAACAGCAATGAATGTTACTCATGTGCACCTTTGCCAGTATCTCATTAACCCATCGTCAACAGCGGATCAACAGATTGATTCACTTAACTACATCTTTAATTAGCATTTTCTCTTTTTCAGTCCTAACATGAAAAATTGGTAGAATGGGTATTAAGAAACAAAATTCATCATCATTTTTAGTCCTGTTTAATAGTGAAAACGATATCTTTCGATATCTGAATTAATAAAAAACCGACACAAACTGAGAGAAGACGAGCTCAAGACAATTAATTAATTTAAAAGTAACATCAAGTGGAGAAGAACCCTCCAGTGAGTAAATGAACTGAAAAGTAGATTGCCATTGTCCCTTACCATAACATCAAATTGCTCTGGCTTTGAAACAAGTTGCATAGAACAGTTATCCACAATCATTTCACTGTACTGGATACTGGGGTACTTGCTAGCAACTTCACGGCAGGATTCTAAAAACTGACCATCTGCAAGTTTCATTATGTTTGCTTTATGCACTGCAGTCACTTTCTTCCGATTATTCAGATAGGAATACTCAAAGGCATATTTTGCAATACGTTCTGAACAGAACTTTGTAATCACCTAGCAATGTGGCTAAATTAGGGAAAAAATAGGCAAGCAAGTCGACATAAAATTCGAGAGAGATTACAAGTGAAAAAACACTTATTCATTGGAGAATTTAAAAATTCCACAAAAAGGATTAAGAAGCAGCAATAATGTAAGTAGAATAATGTGGTCCCAACAACTTTAATCAGCCAACCAACTTTAGATACTTCCCTTTAAATTATGTGATGTATCATACATGAATCAATAGAAATATTCCGTAATTGCACTTTAAAATGGTTAATTCAGAAAAGAAGATGAGTAAAATAAAAGTACCACATTATAGTGATTGAAAGTATGCCTGATAAGTATTTTAAAGAGAACATAAAGTTCATCAAGAAGTTGCTTACAACATGGTACGTGAAATACTACAATTACCACAATAAACAGCACAGTTCAAGCAAGATTGACTATTCAATAGAATTTGAATTGAGTTGTGGAGACTGGAGATCGGACTTACAAAAGTTGAATAGATTTTTTACTAATTCAAGTTATAAAGTTCCAATTCCACTTTGCTGCTTGTAAGTCTGCAACATAAACTCAAAACCCCGGAAGTAGCTTATAGATTGTCCTATATTCAACATGCATTAAGCCTTGAAATCCATTATTATTTTTGCAGCTAAGAAATCATTAATCAAGTTCATTGCAGAGAGTGATATGAGATGCACACACAGCTTGCATCATTTTGAAAACTGGATCTTAAACTTATACGATCATCATTTGAATGCTAAAGAGAAATTTATCCCTGCATACAAATACTTGTCCTAATCTTTCACACCTCAAAAATTCGTTTTCATTTCATAGACAAAAATCCAAATAAAATTCCAGTTAAACTCAGTGCAAAAATATCATTAATTTTTTTCTAATTATAGTCTTGCCCTTTTCGTCATGAACTTCCTAGCAAATAACAGAACATAATGCGAGTTAATTCACAAACATAATTGCAACACTCTATAAACAGATATTACTAAAAGGTTTGAACACGGGTTTATGAGTGTTCCACGTGGATGGCAAACCCAACAATTCATAATCGTAATCTTGAATTTACAGAAAATAGGTCCAGTATCAAAATAAATGTTACATAAAACACAAAATTGACACTACCTTGAGGCTCTCAACAACACCGGGAACAACCTCGTGCTCAAGCCCCGAGTATTCTCCTTCAGTATTCTCCCGAATCACGACAATATCCACATCCTGGTGGCGCGTTGGGAGCCCCTGCAGATTAAAGCAGTGAACAAGCGATGCATAGAGATCAAGCTCTTTCCTCAAAAGCACGTTCAAAGAGCTAACACCTCCGCCGACAGGAGTCTTCAACCCTCCTTTAAGACAGACCTTGTTCTTCTTAATCGAGTCGATCACCTCGGGAGGCACACTCTTGGCGTCTCCATGGA
Source organism: Olea europaea var. sylvestris (assembly GCF_002742605.1). Lineage (NCBI taxonomy): Eukaryota > Viridiplantae > Streptophyta > Magnoliopsida > Lamiales > Oleaceae > Olea > Olea europaea. The sequence goes on along the minus strand of NW_019237499.1, from coordinate 69,442 downwards.
CCTCGTACTTCTGGAAGTAGACAGGGGCATGCATGGCCTCCATGATCTGCTCGACAGCGCCGGTGACGAGTGGGCCGACACCGTCTCCGGGAATTAAAGTAACGGGTCTCGGATTTCCATCGCCAGGTCTGGGCATGTAGGTGACGGATCGAGTGGCGGTCGTGGGGGAGGAGAGGATGCGTTTGAGGATTGGAAGGGTGCGTGGAGTCATTTTTATTTTGTTTGATTTCAGAAATTGGGAATTTGGGAATCAGAAAGAAAGTTGAAGGAAAGAGCGGGCAAGGAAAATTAACTATTTATGGATTAATATTAATTAATTAACTAACTATAGACCCGGTAGTAGTTATGGGTGGTCAGGTCGGGTCAATTTTTTTTTTT
>NW_019237499.1:59052-65736 GCF_002742605.1 Olea europaea var. sylvestris | reverse complement strand
CAATCACAAATAAAAAATTTCATAGGACACAATTCATTGATTGGTCACAAAATCAAAATTTTTATTGGTCACAACTCATTTGTCAGTCACAAATTATCAAAATAATTGATCACAATTAATTTTACGGTCACAACTTAAAAAATTATGAGTCACAATTACATTTTTTAGGTCACATACTATTTATTAGACACAAATTAACCAATTTATTGGTCAAAAACAACCCCAATCCCATCCCATCTACCTCGACCACCACCCGCCACAACCACTGTCGTCTCACCAGATTGTGCAAAACCACCTCAACAGTAACCACCACATCAACGCAAAATCACCACCGCTGTAATCACACCACCACCAATCCACACCACCACTGATCAAAAAATCACCACCACTGTAAATCACACCACCATCGATCCACACCACCACTGTAATCACCACCGTCGATCTACCACACACCAAACTCAAAACCATCAATCACAGCATCACCACAAAACCACCATAAACTCATCAGAAAAAGAAACGCCATAAACCAAATAATCAATCTCCACCGCCACACACAGCGACGCTTTGAGCCACAAACGTCGATGAGGCCACCGCACAAAGTGGTGCTCTGAGCTACAAAACTGATGAGGTACGTCGTGCGCCTTGAACAGCGGCAACGCCGCCTCATGCGAACAGAGGCGAGGTGCAAATAGCCACAGTCCTTCTTCCCCTTCCGTGACTACAGATCGACTATGATGATTGGCTAGAGGCGTCGGGAGCCTAGCATCGACGGTGCTCCGATAATGGCATAGTAGAAAGAAGATGGAGTGGTGAGAGAACGAGGAAACTTAGAGAGAAAATGAGAAGTAAATTTAGGGTTTGAAAAAATTGGTATAGATTAATTTTAATTTTATATTATTATTATTAAATTAAAATATAGAATTATCATCTGATTATTGTAAAAACAAAGTTTAAATCTGGTTTTTGAAATTGAAACTTAAATATTCTGGTTTTGTGTACTTTTCTCATTACATAATCCAAGATTCAACCCAACCTCAAATTTAATTTTTCTACTTAAGTAGAAAAATGAAAGATTTGGTTTGGATTGAGCGATTTGGGTTAGGTTTTCCCAGCCCTAAGTAGAGTAATAGGGTAGCATCTATGACATATTTTATCATTGCTAAAAGCGAGAATTGCAGCCATAGTATCAAATCTTTCATTTTATCCCAAATTTGACTTGAACCTTTTATTTATGCCAACCAAAACACCAAACTTTTTACAAATTCGTACTTAGAGTCCAAATGGATGGAAACCATTACTTTGATCGTTAGTTGGTTCCAAAAAAGTGATTTTGACCAAATCAACAAAATGGAAAATGATAACTATAAAATTTTAACATAAAATAATTTAAAAGATTCAATGAGAAGAAGAAAAAGAAAATAAAATGAAAGAGCTACCATTGTTCACCTTCTCCACAAACCCAACCCTACACTTGAAAATCAACCACCACAACCATCGCCCAATGCTGACAGCATCGTGGGCATCCAATGGATAATCAAAATGCATCAGTATAGACAAAATCCTGCTCTCCAAGGCCTTCACCTCCATTTTCGGTTTCGATATCACCTAGATCAACAACTCTTAATCTAGTTGTACAAAATCCTCCAATTCTTGAAATTAAGCCTCTATTTGGTACAGATTAAAATTCAGATTTTAATCTAAATTAAAATCAGCAATTAATTTAATCACATATTTTATGGGACCTACAACCTTTCAACCACACATTTCAATAACTTTTATCAAAATATAATAAAAATCTAATTTTAATCCCTGTCAAACATGGTCTAAACTTCAAATCCCAGTGGTACCGTCTCATGGAAATTCCTCAAAAACATGTCTAGTGTTCAAGTTATAGATCTATCCAAGAAAGATTACCCACATCTTAAGTGTCAGACTCGCTACAAAAGCCAATGATTTTAGTGCCAAATCCACGACAGGCCATCTCCAGCGCTACACCGAAATTTGCACCATTTTGCATCAAATTTTGCACCGAACTAAAATTCATTACCAACCATTACATCAAAATTTACACAAAATAAAACAGTGTTTAACAATTTTCTTCCCTTTTTTATTCTTTATAATTTATTTATTTGAAATATTATTAATTTAATTATTCTATAAATACATAAATTACTAAATAAATAATTACATTAAATTATGAAAAAGATTAAATTCATTAATAAATATAAAAATATATAGTGCAATTAATAAAAACACCATAACAACAAAAATACTAAATCATGCCATCAAAAAATAGTACAATGGAAGCATCTTCCAGATTACTAAACTATACAATTTTTATGTAACATTTTCTTTAAATAAAATTAGATTATCGTATGTATATCGTTGTTTAATATATTTCGTGTTAACTTTAATAAATAATCTTGTTTGTTATATTTTAAACTTTTTTCTTCTTTTAATTAATTAGTTAATTATTATTTTCTACATTTAAATTTTATTTTAAATGCAAATAATAATAATAATAATAATTTATTGTATTAAAAAAATATATAGTACAAATGACACAACTATTCTTCATCAATTTATTTGGAAATTTAAGAAATTAAATGTGAAGAAAAATATTTGGAGGAAAAACTTTCATTCGTATTCATTCACCTCAAGTGTGTAATGTACAATGGCTTTACCTTTTATAGAGAAAAGAAAGAATCTATGCTAACCAATTCTATACAAGTTGCTGTACTAAATAACAGAATGAGAAAACAAATTCTAACCATGCAGCAGCATATTCATTGGCAATTCTTCTTGAGTATTCTTCTTCTAGATTCTAAAGTCCAGCTATGCATCCAACTGGATAGATGACTCAAGTCTGCTGCCACCAAACTCAAGTTCCCATCGAGTCTTCTTTATTTGTTCACTGAATTTTCACAATTTAACAGCCCCCCAAGATGGAGAGTATATATCCAATACTCCCATCTTGAGCAGATGTGAGTACAGATTAGGAGAACATAGAGCCTTGGTCAATAAAATCTGCCACTTGTGAATTACTGTTGACATATTCAATGTTTATGCTTCCCTCTTGAATTTTATCAAGATGACAATCAAGTTCAATATGTTTGGTTCTTTCGTGAAAAACTGGATTTGATGCAATGTGGATGGCAGCCTTATTGTCACAATGTAAGATAGCCGACTGAGAATGCTCAATTTGTAAATCTTTGAGTAGATATTGCATCCAAGTTAACTCACAACATAAATTGGCCATTGCTCTATACTCTGCTTCAGCAGTGGATCTGGAAATTGTCCCTTATTTCTTAGACTTCCAAGATACCAAGGACTTGCCAATAAATACACAATATCCTGTAACCGATCGTATTGTGTCTGGACATGCCCCCCAATCTGAATCACAAAACCCTTGCAACTGTAAGGTTGAGTTGATAGGATAGAAAAGACCTTTCCCTGGTGATCTTTTGATGTATCGAAGAACCTTATAAGTAGCATGTAGATGAGGAGTTCGAGGGGAGTCCATGAATTGACTGAGTTATTGCACCGAGTAAGAAAGATCAGGTCTAGTGATGGTTAAATAGAGTAGCCGTTCAATCAGTCTTCTATAAATAGAAGGATTAGAAAGAATTTCACCGTGATCTTTTAATAACTTCAAATTTTGGTCTAATGGAACTTTGGTTGGTGTGGCTCCAATTTTACCAGAATCTAATAGGATATCTAGTGCATACTTTCGTTGGCAGATGTGAATACCATGATCTGTTCTGGCCACTTCAAGACCAAGTAAATACTTCAGCTTCCCAAGTTCTTTAATTTTGAACTTATCATGAAATGAAGACTATAAATTGTTAATAGTGTTTAAACAGTCACTGGCAACAATAATATCATCTACATAGACAAGTATTGCTGTGAAAGAATGTGAAGTGAATTTAGTAAATAGGTTGTAATCTGCTTTAGATTGCATGAAACCTTGGCCTATGATGAAATTGGAGAGCTTAGAATACCATTGACGTGAAGCTTGCTTGAGACCATACAAGCTTTTGCGTAATTTGCACACCATCCTACCATTATTTGAGCCATTAGTGATCTGATAACCAGGAGGTAGCTCCATATAACTTCCTCATTTAAATCCCCATGTAGAAAAGCATTATTAACATCAAATTGGGATAAATGCCAACCTTTAATTGCTGCAATAGCCAATAAAGTTCGAACTACAAGTTTAGCCACCGATGAGAATGTGTCATGATAATCCAAACCTTCCTGTTGTGTATATCCTTTTGCCACTAATCTAGCTTTGTGTCTTTCAATGGTCCCATTTGCATGGAATTTAATTATGTAAACCCATTTACACCCTATGGCCTCTTTACCTAGTGGCAAGTCAACAATTACCCAAGTTTTATTTAACTCAAGAGCATCAATCTCTGTTTTCATAGCACTACACCACTCAGGTGATTGTATGGCTTCTTCAAAGCATTTAGGTTCTGTATGAGCATGTGCAGTGATGGAAACAACAAAGGCTTTATGTGGGGATGAAAGTTTATGGTAAAAAAATTAGCATCTAAGGGGAAAGGCTTACCTAAAAATGGTGTGACCTATTGCTTGGTCAATTCCTGGGAATGGGGAAGTGAGCTGGCCTGTTGACAAATAAAATCTTGCAAGTGAGAAGATAACCTTTTTATTCTGGTGGATCTACGCAAAGTGGGAAGTGCTGGTGCATATTGTGGTTCTATGGCAGGTGGATGAGTGGACAAAGGTGACTGAGGTTCTTGGATTGATGAATTTGACTCATGGTTTTCTATTGTAAGGTTAGGAAAAGATAAATGAGCCAGTAAATTAGCATTCTCATATGCATATATGTTGCTGGAATCTGTAACTTCAAAAATAGATTTGGAAGTGTCTTGGAGGGGATTTAGTGTAATGGCAGGAAATTTCTTGTAAGGAAAAATATTTTCATAAAAAATGACTTTTCGAGAGATAAAGATCTTGTTTGTTTCCAAGTTAGTGAGTTTGTATCCTTTCATGCCAAAAGGGTATCCAAGAAACACGTACCAATGAGCCCTAGGATCAAATTTGTGTCTGCCATGAACGAGAGTCGTAGCAAAAGCCAAGCATCCAAAAACTTTAAGATGAGAATATGTGGGTTGAGTTTGAAACAGCAATTCAAAAGGTGTTTTATGATTAAGAAGAGGAGAGGGAGTTCTATTTATGAGATAAACAGCGGTGAGAACACAATCATTCCAAAACTTTAGTGGAATTCCACTCTGAAATTTGAGAGCTCTAGCGACATTTAAATATGTTGGTGTTTTCATTCAACGATTGCATTTTGCTGTGGAGTTTCCACACAGGATTTTTGATGTATGATGCCCCTTTTTGAGTAAAACTCAATCATGCTAAATTCAGGGCCATTGTCACTACGAATTGTTTTGATTTTAGTGTTAAATTGTGTCTCAATCATGTTGCAAAAGGTTTGAATAGCACTGGAAGTACCAGATTTTTGTTTCAAAGGATAAACTAAGTATATCACCTATAATCATCAACAATTGTCAAAAAATACTTTGAATCATCACAGCTAACTTCATTACATGGTCTCCATAAGTCACAATGTACAAGACCAAAACATTTTTGTGACTTGTGTTGATTTAAAGGAAAAGGAATTTTATGTAACTTTTTTAAAGGGCATATAAGGCATGGTTTCTTTTCTGTAGCAGATGAACCAGAGGTATGGCCTGGTAAGTGAAAATTAGGATATGATGAGTGACCTAATCTATAGCCATAGGTCAAATTTTTCAGAATGCTTGACACTTGAAGCAGCAACAGAAAGTTTAGCAATAACAAGGGCAAGAATATCTGTCAAAGCTGAAGTAGACACTTTTTTTTGTATCAAGTGGTACAGTCCATGATGCACCTCACCCATTCCAGTCGTTGTCCAAGTCAAAAGGTCCTGGATAAAGTATGTTTCAGAGAAGAAAATTAGGCAGCAATTTAAACTTTATGTCATCTTCCTAGTTGAAATGAGATTAAAGGAAAATGAAGGAACACAGCACATTTTCTAGAACAATGGAATCAGAAAATTTAACAGTACCAACATAGCTAACCGAAGCTATATCCCCATTGGGTAAGCTACTAAATATGAGACTGATATTGGATTTGAAGTGAAAAAGGAAGTGGAACAAATCATGTGATCTGTTGCCCCTATATCTAATATCCAAGGAGTAGTATTGACATCATGGTATTTAGTATTAAAAACTGAAAAACCAAAGGAAATGCCAGACACTTTGGGTATGGCATCATCGGTAGAAGAAAAAACAATGCTTTGGACATGGCTTGCAGCATCTGGATTGAGTTTTTGTTGATGTTGTGGTTTAAGTAGTGCCATTAGCTGAGAATATTGCTCTGGTGTTAAAGAAAATAGTGCATTATTGTTGACATACTCCTGATTAAAAGGTATGAGAGCAGTAACTTGGTTGACAGAAGGTGTAACAAGTTTGTTCTTCCCTTCAAACTTGTGTCTTGGAGGATATCCATGCAATTTGTAGCATCTATCTGCCTAGTGTCCAGGTATTTGACAATGGGAATAAGGCGGCTTGTTAGGATTAGCTTTGTAACACCTTTCAATGGAGTGACCAAGGATCTTATAGAAAGTGCAATAATACTTATCTTTCTTTTGAATTCCTTGATATGATTTTC
>NW_019237499.1:51283-55085 GCF_002742605.1 Olea europaea var. sylvestris | reverse complement strand
TAATAAATAGGCAATACATCTCTCAAATTTTGTAAAAAGCATGTCTATCTTGCAACTTAAATAAGTTTAACTTACCGATTATCAAAGGCAGGGATGAGCTATGATTGGTTATACTCGCGTATATAGACAGAACGACACAAATGTTATTTCATTATCAGTAACAACACTTGTGCTATTCTGTTGAATTTTTAAATATTTTGCTTATTTTCTAACGCAACAACCTCAAACATTGGATCCTATAACTTAAGAAAATCAGAAAAGTTGATCACGTGACAAAAAACGTTGAATTAACATAGATTATAAGATATCGAGTTGGTGAAATTACTAGTCATTGTAATGATTCGTTAGAAAATATCATTAATTAGCACATTTCTCAACTTTTGTAAACGGCATGTCCATCTTACAATTAAAATGAGTTCAACTTATTGGTTCTTAGGACACGAATGTGTCATGACTACATATACTAGTGTTTATATATAGAACGACACAAGTGTCATTTAACAAGCCTTATGCCATTCTGTTGATTTGTCTAATAATTTGCTTATTTTCCAACGTAATGACCTCAAACGCTGGATCCCCTAACTTAAGAAAGATAGAAAAGTTGATCATGTTACAAGAATGGTTGATTTGATATAAATTACACGATATCGAGTTGATAAAATCATAAGTCATTGTATTAATTCATTAGAAAATATAATTAATAAGCACATATAACAACTTTTGTAAACGGAACGCACATCTTTCAACTTAGATGAGTTCAATTTATTGGTTCTTAAGGCATGGATGGGTCGTGGCTACATATACTTATGTTTATAGACATAACGCTACAAGTATCGCTTAACGGCTTTTGAATCGTTCTGTTGATTTCTCAAATATTTTACGTATTTTCCAATACAATGACCTCAAAACTTAGATCCTCTAATTTAAAAAAGTCAAAAATGTTGATTATGTGACAAAAGTACGATTGAATTGACATAGGTTATACAATATCGAGTTGATGAAATCACAAGTCATTGTATTGATTCGTTAGAAAATATAATTAATGAGCAGATCTCACAACTTTTGTAAACGGAACGCCCATCTTTTAACTTAAATGAGTTTAATTTATTGGTTCTCGAGGCATGGATGGGTCTTGGCAGCGTATACTTGTATTTATAGGCATAACGACAGAAGTGTTGTTTAACTACTTTTGTATCGTTCTGTTGATTTTTCAAATATTTTCATTATTTTCTAATGCAACGACCTCAAACTTTGGATCCCTGAATTAAGAAAGTCAGAAAGGTTGATATCGTGACAAAAAGCGATCGAATTGACATATGTTATATGATATCGAGTTGGTGAAATCATAAGTTATTGTATATTAGAAAATATAATTAATGAGCACACATCTTAACTTTTGTAAACGGCATGCCCATCTTTCAACTGAAATTAGTTCAACTTATTGGTTCTTGGGGCATAGATGGGTCGTGGCAGCGTATACTCATATTTATATACAAAACGACACAAGTGACGTTTAACGGCACTTGTCCCGTTCCTATTATTTTTCCAGTATTTTACATCTTTTCTAATACAACGACCTCAAAAATTAGACCTCCTGACTTAAGAAGGTCAAAAATATTGACCATGTGACAAATAATGATAGAATTGGCATAAATTATACGATATAGAGGGTGTTTTGGAGGCATTTTTATGTAAAAATGCATTTTTGAATAGTAAATTGATAGGAAATGTGTGGTTGAAAAATAAGAAATTTTTTTTGATTTACGTGTAATATTATTTTAATAAAGAATGTGTGGTAAAAAAGAAGAGAGAGAAAAATGCATTTTTAAAAAAATGGGTACCAAACGAGGCCATAGAGTTGAAGAAATCACAAGTCGTTATCTACATTCATCAGAAAATATAGTTAATGAGCACATCTCTCGAACTTTGTACACGGCCTGTCCATCTCGCAACTGAAATGAGTTCAAATCATCGATTATGAAGAATAGGAAGGGTTGTGGCGGCTCATATTAGTGTTTAAAGGCAGAACGACACAAGTGACGTTTAACGGCACTTGTGCCGTTCCGATGATTTCTTCGATAGTTTGCATCTTTTCCACCGACCTCAGGTATTGAACTCCCTAACTTAAGAAAGTCAGAAATGTTGATCATGTGACAAATAACGGCAGAATTCACTCAGATTATATGATATAGAGTGGAGAAATTACAAGTCGTTATCTTCATTCTGTGGAAAATATAATTAATGAGCACATCTCTCAAACTTTGTACACGACGTGTCCATCTTGCAACTAAATTAGTTTAAATCATCGATTATCGAGGATAAGACGGGTCGTGCGGCTCATACTAGTGTTGAAAGACAGAACGACACAAGCGACCTTTAACGAAACTTGTGTCGTTCTGATGATTTTTTCGACATTTTATACCTTTTCCACTACAATGACCTCAAGCATTGAATCCCCTAACTTAAGAAAATCAGAAATGTTGACCATGTAACAAATAACGATAGAATTGACATAGATTATACGATATCGAGTTGGAGAAATCACAAGTTGTTATCTACATTCTTTAGAAAATATAGTTAATGAACACATCTCTAACTTTGTACACGGCGTGTCCATCTTGAAACTAAAATGAGTTCAAAAGCACAAGTGATTCTATTATTTTCAACATAATACAAGTGATAAGCATATCTCTCAATGGACATAGATTATACAATATCGAATTGGTGAAATCACAAGTCATTTTATTGATCCGTTAGCAAATATAATTAATGACCATATTTCTCAATTTTTGTAAAACGACATGGGCATCTTGTTATTGAAATGAGTTCAACTTATTGGTTCTAGGGGGCATGAATGGGTCATGACTTCATATACTCATATTTATAGATAGAACGATACAAGTGTCGTTTTCTTTACAGCGGTGGCACTTGTGCCGTTCTCATGAACAATTATATTTCAATAATGGCACTCGTGTCATTCTTTTAAAACTTTTCACTTAGTAACAGCACAAGTGCCGTTCTCAATGGCCTTTTCATCCTCTAAATGACATTTGTGTCGTTCTCTTAGAACTTTTCGTCTCAATAACGATACAAGTATCGTTCTCAATGGTCTTTCATCCTAAAGCACTGGATCTCTACAGTACGCAAGAAAAGTAGATCATGTGACAAAAGAACGATTGAAATGAAATAGATTATTTGATATAAAGCTGATGAAGGCATGAATAATTCTATGATTTTTAAAAAAAATATGGGTAACGAGTACATCTCTCAATCTTTTTAAATGTCATATCTACATTACAACTTAAATGAGTTCAACTTATTATTTATCGAGGCACAGAAGGGTCGCGGCTGCTTAAACTCTTATTCATAGATAGAACGAAACAAGTGTCGTTTTATTATCAGTAATGGCACTTGAGCTGTTTTGTTGATTTTTCCTTTATTTTCGCTTTTTTCCAACTCAACGACCTTTAAAATTGAACACCATAAGTTGTGTCGTTCTCATTGTAATAATAGAAGTTTATATTTCGGTAATGTCACTTGTGTCATTCTCTTAGAACTTTTCATCACAGTAATAGCACAAATGTCGTTCTCAGGGAACATGCTAGTGGAAACAAGGAAAACATGCTGGTTCTAAAATATGGAGTATTGAATTTAATTAACCCATTTGCCTGTAACAACAATTGTTCCATTCTCATATATATTTATACAAGTCTAACAACAACATTTGTATTGTTTTAATGGAAGTTTATAATTCATGCAACAATGTCACTTGTGTCGTTCTCATGGACGCTTACAAGTCCAG
>NW_019237499.1:35671-42785 GCF_002742605.1 Olea europaea var. sylvestris | reverse complement strand
AAAGCACAAGTGATTCTATTATTTTCAACATAATACAAGTGATAAGCATATCTCTCAATGGACATAGATTATACAATATCGAATTGTTGAAATCACAAGTCATTTTATTGATCCGTTAGCAAATATAATTAATGACCATATTTCTCAATTTTTGTAAAACGACATGGGCATCTTGTTATTGAAATGAGTTCAACTTATTGGTTCTAGGGGGCATGAATGGGTCATGACTTCATATACTCATATTTATAGATAGAACGATACAAGTGTCGTTTTCTTTACAGCGGTGGCACTTGTGCCGTTCTCATGAACAATTATATTTCAATAATGGCACTCGTGTCATTCTTTTAAAACTTTTCACTTAGTAACAGCACAAGTGCCGTTCTCAATGGCCTTTTCATCCTCTAAATGACATTTGTGTCGTTCTCTTAGAACTTTTCGTCTCAATAACGATACAAGTATCGTTCTCAATGGTCTTTCATCCTAAAGCACTGGATCTCTACAGTACGCAAGAAAAGTAGATCATGTGACAAAAGAACGATTGAAATGAAATAGATTATTTGATATAAAGCTGATGAAGGCATGAATAATTCTATGATTTTTAAAAAAAATATGGGTAACGAGTACATCTCTCAATCTTTTTAAATGTCATATCTACATTACAACTTAAATGAGTTCAACTTATTATTTATCGAGGCACAGAAGGGTCGCGGCTGCTTAAACTCTTATTCATAGATAGAACGAAACAAGTGTCGTTTTATTATCAGTAATGGCATTTGAGCTGTTTTGTTGATTTTTCCTTTATTTTCGCTTTTTTCCAACGCAACGACCTTTAAAATTGAACACCATAAGTTGTGTCGTTCTCATTGTAATAATAGAAGTTTATATTTCGATAATGTCACTTGTGTCATTCTCTTAGAACTTTTCATCACAGTAATAGCACAAATGTCGTTCTCAGGGAACATGCTAGTGGAAACAAGGAAAACATGCTGGTTCTAAAATATGGAGTATTGAATTTAATTAACCCATTTGCCTGTAACAACAATTGTTCCATTCTCATATATATTTATACAAGTCTAACAACAACATTTGTATTGTTTTAATGGAAGTTTATAATTCATGCAACAATGTCACTTGTGTCGTTCTCATGGACGCTTACAAGTCCAGAAACCTTATGCCTTTTTCTTGAGACATAACACAATAAAGATACATACCAGTATTTAAAAAAAGACAAACATATCCTATAGAAAAAATCCATCTCCTGGAAAAAAGTCATCCTATTGATATGCGCATTTTCAAATGTAGTCTACAACTTTTTAACATTCTCCAAAACATCAAAATCCTTAAATTCGAGTGAAAAATATATATACCTTGAAACAAAATAATTCTGAGGGATACTTTAAAACGCTAATCCTCAGATCTAGTTACACTAGAATCATATCTCCCACCACTATAATTACCATTATTTCAACCACTGCCACTGTACTAATATGTGCTTCTCCTACTTCAAGTATAAGAGTTATCACTTCTTAAATCACGACCATCAAATTGCCCACACCATGTTTACTTTTACCTCTATATGGAGCTCGACTTGTAAACCAAATCAGCCAATGGGTACCTCCTGATTGGCTTATCAAATCAGCTAGTGGCTTTATTGATAATGTGAGCAACTTAGGAAATATCAAGGCCACGAGCTGTCATATATGTCGCACCCAAAATTAACGTGTTTCCACTTTTAAACGATTTCAATACTAGTTCTCTTTCCTGGAGCAAAAGGTAAATCAAAAGTCAAATCAAGTAATAATCAATATAGCGCGTAATGATACAACGTTTACGCAACTAAAGAATAAAATGATTCAATAAAGTCAAGGGGATACACAACATTTTAAATTGCCAACTTATATACATTATTTAGTAGGTCAAGTTCCAATCTACAAATAAGGGAACTATAGTAAAAATAGGCAAAACATAATATGAAAAAATTCTGAAATCAACAAGTGTAAAGTTTAATAATGGAACTCACATGAAATAGGAACCACAGTAAAGGATGAACAATTTTACTAAAAATGCCGAATTACTTAAATCAAATTACTCATAATGCAACTCTCTAAGTTTCAAGGCATATCAAAGAACAAGCACATTTACATATCACAATTTCGGTTTATAGCAATGCTAATAAATGATTTTTTTTAACCCATCATCTTCAAAACCCCAAATGATCATAAATCCATCAACATTAAAAAAACTCAACTAAAACTAAACTAAATATACAAATAAATCATGAAATCATAAAAAAAAAAATGCAAATTTTACAATTTAGCAATAGAAATACAAAATCATATTTCAAAAAAAAAAAAAAAAGGAGAAAAATTTACCTCTTTGATTGTACTAGCTTGTACCAAAGAGAGGATAAAGCAATGTAAAATAAACTTGAATCAAAGAAATTTTTTTTTGTAATATTGAAATATCGTGAAAATGAAGGTAAAGAAGACTGGTTTGGAATTCAAATTTGGGTAATGGGGTTTCACAGTGAAAGTGAAGAAGAAAAAAGAAGGTGAAATGAAAAATGTTGGGTGAATAATTTGATATAAATTGAAGGACAACTTTGTCATTTTACCAATTAAAACATTTTAAATATTTTTATTCTATTTCAATGTTGGTCAAAAGCTATTTGTCCAAACTCATTCTCCAACTCGGTCATTTGGCCAAATTCCCCGTACATTTTCCCCCAAAATTTAATTTTAATAGAGCCCAAATTCTACTCCAATTAAAGTCAATCACATGCATTCAATAAAAAATTAGGGAGCAGATTAATGTTCCAAACAAAAATACAAATCATATACAGACCTAAAAGTAAAATCCACAGTTCGATGCCAAAAACATTCACTTCAATGCTAGTATTTCTTTGAGAGCCAACAAGATTATTAAGAGAGCCGGCTTTCCCCCTGCAACCCTCTGAAGACGCGGATCTGCAGCTTCAAGTATATCCTCAAAACCGCAAACAGCTTGCTCAACTCAACATAAATATGTACAACATATCTATTTAACGGCCGGAGCAATATCTCCGCTTCCTAATCCCATCTTCTTCCCAAGAACAGCAAGCTGCTCGATGAACTCTCCTCCCGTCAGTAATTCAGTGGTTCCATAAATGACATGCTTGACTGGCTGCTGACTGCGTGCAAGATCTTGCAAGCTCCCGTGCTCCACATAATTTCCACCACCGATCATAAACACGATAGCTTCTTTGAATGGTCCTTTCAGGTGGCTGCTACTTGAACCGGAGGTTGACTTTGGTGCGCGAGGATCAAAAACAAGAAAAGAATCAATTTCAGGATTCGGTTTGCCCTCCATTAGTGCATCAACTGTTCTTGTAAGAGCTAACTGATGATCACCAGACAACAAATTTTTCATACCAGCAGTTACAGCACTGATTGACTGCCCATACAATTTTTCAGCCCAATCGACAATATTGCTCCTGCTGGCAGAATTTGCTGACGCTAATGAGATATTTAATGACTTTATCTTCTTCACATACTGAAATGCACTAGTATCAACCTCCGACTCCCTCAGTGCAATTTCAACCGTTTCAACTTCTGAAGGAGAGAGGCTTTCGGTTGATATGAGATACATTACAGCAAACCGCAGTTTGTCCATTTTATCTCCTTTCCCCCTGAGCATGCTAAGAAGCTCATTCCTATCAATTCCACCTCTGATCATCATTTCACTTTCCATTTTGGCGTAAGAATCCAGAGACCTCTCCTTGATCTCACCCAACAATGCAGTAGCAATATTAGTGTGCTTATCAATCACTTGCTTCCGCTCAGTCAATTCAGGCAGAGAATTTACTGCACTCATCAGATGCTTTGTGTTGCCAATCAAATCTGTCCCATCGAACTCAGCCCCGGCATTTCCTCCGGTTCTCCTATTTACCTCCTCAACATCTTTCTTATACTTGTTTAATTGCGTCTCAATTTCCACAGCCACTTCTGGAAACTCCAACGACCCATTTGCCATCCAGAATGGGTCTGAATGATCCAATTCAAACGACTTCATCCCACCTTTCTCCCCTTTTACATTCAATCTATTCAACCTCAACCCAAGCACGTCATGAACCAGCGGCTTATACCTAAACTCATGCTGTATAGCCACAGACAGCTCAAAGTTCCTATCAAATATACATAAAATCGGCCTCTGGAATGAGCTTGTGAAATTCCCACCCTCTGTGAACAAATTGTTCTTCGCCAACAAATGATCACGCAACCTCTGATCAAGTAAGGATGCCACCATCTCCGCGGGCCCTCCAGGGGGGCACCTAATTATTGGCACAACAGCAAGCGTTGCCAACACACAAAACAACGCACTGACAATTTTTTCAATTATTTCCTCAATCTCTTTTTCCCCAGCTGAAGGATCATTTAATTGAACGTAGCAATTCTTATTAGCAAGCGAAAATAAATTATCCTCAAGGGTCACAAATTCCAAATACTGATCATGGACCTTGGAAATTCTCTGAATGGAATCCGAATTAACAGATCCTGAAGCAAAAAGCATATAAAAATGAATTAATATTGATTTCTATCAAACATTTAATTATCTTTTGGCAACTTAATATTTGGCTCTTAAAAGCTGAATCTGATCACGAGTCCCTTAGAACCAAGAACTAAACTAATATCCCTAAAATGAACTCTTGAAACTCGAATTTATACATAGTCTGGCTCCCCCTGGAATTTCTGAAAAAATGTGTTGTACCATATATAATTGGGTATTAGGCATACGTCTCGGGGTTATAATGTGAGTTATATGTTAAACCCCCTATAAATCAATTGCATCACCATTTTAAATTATAAAATACCAATTGAATATGGCCCTGCATCATGGATCTAAAGATAAACATCACCAATCAATCATACTAGAAGCTTGGAATAAGATCAAAGCCACAAAATAATATAACTTTTTGGTTTAAATTCTAGTTCCATGTCCTAATGAAATCCAAATTGATACAATTCAAATCAATTACCAGATGCGAGGTCCTCGAGGAGAGGCCTGGGAATGGAGGAGGAGAAATTGAGGTGAAACGAGTCATAGAGCGCCTTGGACGTATCCGAGACGATACGCTGTATGTTGAGCTGGGTAGGCTGAACGAAGTATACAGCGGGAACATCGTGGACTGGCTTGCGATCCTTGTCGACAAGAAAGTAGAGCGTGACACCATGCTTCCGCAGATCCTTGACGTGGATAAGCGGCGACAGTATATCCTGGCAGAATCTATCGTAGATAAGGATCTTATACACCTCCTCGTTCGCCGTTCCCACTCCGGCACCAACCGGGCTGATCACCGTTTGGTTCAGATTGAGCATCCGGATTATGCACTCTGCACATCCAGCAACAAGATAAAGCTAAACCCAGGAATAAAACTACCCAAAAACTGTGCGTCTACAGGAAATCAGAATTGCATTACCGAGATCTGTGAAGGAATATAAAAGAATTTACCCGTTTGCTTGTGCCGGAGATTGAGTGCCATTGTCGAGCACGGTTTATCTTTGAATCCTCCTCGAAATGATGGATTAATCTATGCGTGTCCGTGGAGATTTGGTGGAGTTGCAGAGAGACCTAAGATGGGGAGTTATTGAAATTGAATTTAAAAGCACTTATTAACTTGTACCTGGTGCATGTAAAATTGTACATGGGGTACTTAATGGTGGAAATGTTAAATGGAAAACGGCGCCGTTTCAGCTATTTTTGTAGAATTAGATTGGGCTGAACAGGAGAGAAGCGGACCTACTCCCCAGCTTATTGGAACCTCCTCCCTCTCTCCCTCCCCCTCTCTCTCTGACGAATGGCGAGTGGGTACACATTTCTTAAGAACAGGTATTGGATACTGAGACACGGTAAAAGCATTCCAAATGAGAAAGGTCTCATCGTTTCATCTATGGTACTACTTCATTCTTTCAAATTATTTGTACTGCCTAATTTAACCTTTGCCATTCTTTAGGATCTAATATTTACGATCTGAGTTTATGTCGTGTCTTAACAGGAAAATGGAACGCTTAAACAATATGAATTAGCTTCTGAAGGAGTTCATCAGGCGCGCTTGGCTGGAGAACTGTTCCTTAAGGCAGGTTTCATTTTCCATTTTTCTTTTTTCCTCAAAGCTTCCCGTTTTATATTTTAATTTTCTTTTTTCTCTAAAGTGTTAGTTTTGAAGTATTTCGCAATTTGGGTATAAATAAAGCGAAATTTGTGCAATATAGAGTCTGCATTGGGGCTCAGAGGATTTACAGATCAATTTAGTTCCTCGATGATTCTTATAGGCCTGGTGACAAATCTCTAGTCTCCTCGCATTGATTAATTTTTCTTTTTCTTAAAAAAGTGAATATTTTGGATGGTTTTGAGATTGAATTATTAAATTGCGTTTAGGAAATCAGTGATCTTTAATAACTAAAGATAATTTTGAGTACCAAACCTGGGTTGTACCAAAATGTCAACTAAAACGCGCAGCATTACATTTGAATAACATATTGGAGGTGGTTACATTTATCATTTGCACTCTCACTCTTTCTTGAAGACACGTCGCTGTTAGGGATGCTTGGCATTTCATTCTACTAGTGGGTTACTTTTCTCTGTATGGGCTCAAACCACTTCTTCCTACACAGACAAAAATGCATCCACATTCCATGTTTGTCTATCAAACTGAGGTGATAATCCAGATTATAAAAATTATATATGCTCAATAAAATGGCTTTGAGGCTGTCTTTCTGGTTGATGACTTGAAGAGATTCTGGTTTCCTCTTAAGTTTAGTGATGAGGCAAGAGGGATTTCACTGAATAAAAGCCCAATTTTTATTGGTCGTGGACTGTGTCATATCTTTGTTTTTAGGAAAAAGGTGGTCCTGGATGGTGAATCCATTTTGTATGTATATGGCTCAATCACTTATCAAAAAATGTATACGGCTCAATCAGGATGTGTAAGTCAAGGGAAGATCTAATCATGGATGAGGCACTAAAGAGGGTGGAATTGCCGTGCATAACCTTCAATTTTTTCATGTTTGTAAAACCTACAAATTCTTCAAGCCTTTTCAACTTTTATACCTGTTATTGAGAGAGAGAGAGAGAGAGA
>NW_019237499.1:18736-35619 GCF_002742605.1 Olea europaea var. sylvestris | reverse complement strand
GGGGGCAGATGTTAATTACAGATTTCATTTTACATTTTGCTCCACCTGCAAACAAATTCTGGATTTCCCCTAGTTTATGCTGAACTCTGAATTGTCACAGGAACTCAGTGAAAAGAACATTGGATTGGAAAATGTTCGAATCTGCTATTCACCGTTTTCAAGAACCAGTCATACTGCAAAAGTGGTGGCATCTGTTCTAAATATTTCACTCGAAGGTCCACAGTGCAAGGTAAGTTATTCCATCAATTGATTTCAGGATATTGGAGATAGTTTAGATACAAGCTTTCCAAAATATAGTTGTAGAAAAGATCTTTCTTTGCTACATTTTTGTTGATACTTGATGCAGCAGTAGATACTCACATTTTAGGCAGTATCACCACATTTGTAGAGCATGGGCAGATGCATCCTGATCTTTATTTGAGCAGATTAGTTCTTCCAATATCAGCAATAAAATCATAAGAAATATGAGCAAAACACTACTATGGCATGCCAAAAGTGGATTGGATATTTGAACGTTAGCCATTAGCTAAACTGATTTGTTTGATTGCATCCTTGAGTGAAAGAAGAAGTTTACTCAACTATTTACTGGATAAAAATAATTTTTTGGCTAGGAACTAGACGAAGACTAATAGGAAATGGAATTTTTCTTTATACCATCTTAATACCATACCAGCCATACAAGAGGCCTTTCCTAGCCAAACACAAATTACAGGATTTTAAGCACTTAAACCAGTAAAAGATGGGATGCTTATATAAATGAGTTTTTCTCTACTTCCATCATCCAAATGTATCATTCAGATGATAAGGTAATTAACTAAAGGTTTGCAAATTTGGGTATAAATTTTTGGCTAGGGGTTTTCTGTACAATGGAAGAGAGGTAGGACTAGTTATTGTTATCTAGTTCTTAAAAATTTTTCTAGACGTTACTTAATGTGAGTAATATATACTGAACAGGCTATGGCAGATCTTCGGGAGCGATACTTTGGTCCTTCATATGAGCTTACGTCTCATGATAAAGTAAGCGAACTTTGAGAATTTCTATCATCCAATGCCAGCTCTGGCCTCTGAGTTGATTTACTGTCAATCTGCTCATGTAATCTACTTCTCTAGCATGGAGCTGATCCTAGTCTGACATCAATAATATTTTCAGTTGGTCCTCAATTTGGTCAGAATTTAAAGTTTTCTTGTTTTCCTTCCTTTACAGTATCCTGATATATGGACCCTGGATGAGAAAGATCCCTTCATGCAGCCTGAAGGTGGAGAAAGTGTTGCAGATGTTGTCTCTAGACTCACAAGGGCTTTAACTGTTATAGAATCAGAGTTTGAAAGGTAATGGTTTTTATCGGTTCTCTTATTCTTTCTCGAGCTTGCATTTTCAACTTTTCGATCAAAATTTCTATTGATTTCGAAATCTGTATATAATTGTTTTTATGTCGTTGTTCGCATACCTTGTGCAACTATATATTTGAAACTGTAAGTTAGATCTTTTAATACTAAAATCTCACTATGAAATGCAACATTTGAGCATGCTAATTTCAAATTAAGTTTCACATAGCATCATATGTGTACACACGGAGCACTTTCACCCAAGGACAAAATCATATTTGTACCATAACGTGAGAAAAAGCTTGTTGCTCTATTTATATACGTATATGCTTTGACTCGCATAAATAAGCATTCTTTAACAAAAGAGGGTACTTAACAGGCTCGTACATAGAGGTATTCATATAGAGTTACCTATCATATTCAGTATCCAATCAGATCAGTATTGCCTCATAAACCTATTGACATTGTAGGTATGTTTAGCATAACCAGAAGTTGGTTGAAAATGGAAAGTGGGGAGTCGAAAAGGGAAGGATAATAGACCTTCCCCTTCTGAGAAAAAGGGAATGAAATTGAATTTGCAATGGAAGGTAAAATTTTTGGTTCCATTTGAAATTAGATACCCAACTCTTTTACGCGAACGTGGCAAAAGTCCAAAATTGTTATTTTCATGTCACGCGTTTCAAAACCTTCTAAAGATGTGTCTTCACTCCATGATTATAGATATATCTCTATTAGCCCTTTCCCACTACGTCTTTCCATGGTCTTGTCATTGGCTGAAAACAGATCTCAAATCCTATAATTTGTCATCGTGGATCCTGTTTACTTCCCATGTTTTTGGATGTATCGTCTCTTTTGTAGATGTGCAGTACTGATTGTGAGCCATGGTGATCCACTCCAGATTCTGCAAACAATACTCAGTGCAGCTAAGATACACAACGATGACTTGACATCAATAATGCAGGCAGTCAGCATTCCATCTGTGCTGTCAAGGCACCGCAAGTTTGCGTTACAAACTGGAGAACTTCGTCAATTAGTATAGCTAGTAGCTTCCATGTGGCAGCAAAGCATGTAGTATTTTAAGTGTATTACTGAAATCTATTTTTTATAATAATGAGATAAACATTGCTACTAGATTCTAACTGGAAGTTGCCAGTTATGAAGGTATGGTAATTGAGTTTGAGAAATAATTTTACCTCTTTACATGTATACAAATGCAACCATTATGCATGGAAAGGCTAGATCTATGTACGTAACCTCTATGAAATTTAATATCTACATGTTGCACATTGTGGGTTCGTCTAAGTTGAGCAGAACTAAACATATCTATCCTCCTAGAGTGAGAACTCCAGTTTGACTTGGACGAGTATGTCATATCTATCCTCCTACGGCGAGAACTCCAGTCTTTCTTATCAATTAACTGCATCCCCAAGCTCAAGGTTTGAATTTCTTCACTGTAGTACCCTCATTACTTAGGCCTTAACAATGACTAAATTGGCTTTGCTAGATCCCATGCTATAACTAGTATTAGATGTAGAATAAACCAATTTAAAAATGGCATTAAATGATAGGATTGCTTGTTGACCTATGTGAGTTGTGCAAAAAATAGCATACTCCAAATTCTCAATCAAAGAGCTCTAGAAATCAATTTTGTTGGAAAAAAATGTGAATGAAATATCCCATTGAATTGAATTGTATCCATGAATATAAGAAATAGTGAGAATTTTAGATATCTTTCAATTCAGAATCTAAGATTTGAATTGATATCCTTTCATTGATTCCTCCTGAATTGTATTAATTTATCGTAAAGATTTTATGATAATTGGAATTTGGTTATTCTATATGAGGATCCATGATAAGCATCCATGCGTGAATGGTAAAAGTGTCTTCGGTTCCTATTGGATGTACGCCAATGAGCATCTCTTATAAGTCTATTAGAATTGACTTGTATCAATGAAATTTCATCATCTATACATAACGAATTGTTATGTATATTCATTTCATAATATATGAACCATAAGAACTAACATTCTTTCTTGAGACTAAAACTTGTAGGAGAGAAAATAGATAAATGGATGGAATCAAGTATGATTTATTAAAAAAAAAAAAAAGGATGAGAAAGAAAGAAAGAAAAAAGTTATTTGATTATTGAGGAAAATGCAATATACTTCTAATGTTGAAGATGATTAACTAGGACATTGGTCTAGCTTTTCTTTGGTGTAAAGGTAGTAGTTAAAAA
This sequence comes from Olea europaea var. sylvestris, assembly GCF_002742605.1. Classification (NCBI taxonomy): domain Eukaryota; kingdom Viridiplantae; phylum Streptophyta; class Magnoliopsida; order Lamiales; family Oleaceae; genus Olea; species Olea europaea. The sequence goes on along the minus strand of NW_019237499.1, from coordinate 32,057 downwards.
AAGTCATCGACTTCCAGAAAGTGGTACAAGAATGGGACATATCAGGGGACATATAATGCATGACACATGGTTGATCAATGTGTTTTCTCAAGTTATTATATTCCACCTCTTCGATAAAAAAGAACTTAAATCAAAATACTTAATAGAATGACGATATATTTATATATAACATCAATCCCAATCATACGTAACGAAATCGTAGAAAATCAAATGAAATCCAATCCAAAAAATGATTTTGTCTGTGGACTCATCGTGATTAATGTCACAATGTCAAAGGAATCATTATCATAAGGGATACATGGGAAGGTCATAAACGTCTAAAGTAAAATCAGCTTCCAACACATGAAAAAAGACATATAACATAGAATCGTAACCATAGAATAAGGCCCTCATTGAAATGCATACATTCATCCCTTACCCTATGGGAATGATGAGAAGAGATTAAGTCCCATAAAGGCTATAATTGAACATACCATTGTTTCTGGTACAAAGTTCCTATAAAAATGGAAAATAGTTTAGTTAGAGTGTGGGTGAACTATTGATTTTATACAATGGAAGTAACTTATTAGATTTGCAACACACTTAAAAATTGATCACTAATCCAATTTAAGTACCTCTAGAAGATAGGCCATAACTGAAAATTGAAGAGTAACGACAATAAGTGATTGAGTTAAATTGTTTCTCATATAAAACAATTGACTCTAGAGATAGAGTAATACAGAGAAGACAATTTTATTTTTATTTTTTAAAAACCAACATTACACAAAGTGCCTCTTCTTTCAAAAAGAGAATGATGCGTTATTCATATTTCATTTGATGGTTAGAGACAAAATGAAAGCTAACCAATGGAAATTCTAAAGATTAACCAACATGGAAAACAGATATATCCATACTATGTGAAATTATCGACTTAATTTGTTAATTCATTTAGTCTGAATGTTACATGAAGAACATAAACTAGATTACAGAATGGGAAGACCTAGGATATAGAAGATCATACCATGAATGATATATATATACACGTGCGCGTACACACACACATATATGGCCCACTTTAAAATTGCCTTTTGCGAGATCTATTTGATATCCAAAACTTATTAGCCATAGTTAGACAAGTGGAGAATGTCAAGATGAACCGAAAAGGTTTGGGTAGTAGCATCCGCTAGGTAAGTGCCTCGTAGTAAGATGATTAGTTATGAACGTCGCAAACCATCCTATAACGGTATTGACGAACAGCCCTAGGGATGACAATTAGACTTGTCGACTCGAGTCGCCCGCGGCTCGATCCAGAAATGCCCGATCCGACCCAAGCCCTAGCCCCATTTCGGGGAGTCGGCTCGAGTCCAAGCCGGTCTCTGTAAAAAAAAATTCAATTCAATCTGCTGCCAACAGTCAGCAAATTCGCTGCCGGTTAACGCTACAAAATAGCAGTCTTAAATCGGTAGTTGGGGAAAAAAACTCAAGCAGATTCGGCTTGGCTCGATAAGGCCCGAGCCGAAAGCTCGAGTCGAGCCTTAATTTTTTGGCCGAGCTTTTGCTCAACTCGGCTCGGGTTAAAAAAAAAGCTCGAGCCGAGTCCGAATTGGGAGTTTCGACTCGTTGACACCTCTAAACAGCCCTCATTGGTACAAAAATCCCACAACACCTTGGGGTTATCTTGCACTTGTAAGTTGAAGTGGAGAATGAATAAATATAGTTACAATTTGATTCTGTCTTTCTGAGAAAAGAAAGTATAGATTATATCATGTTAATTATGGGCAAACGACACAAATTGAACCTACGCATGGTAGATTCACAATCCACTTTGCTACATCCACCTTTTGACTATTTAGATTTTTTATTTAAGACAAAGGTTGAATTTTGATCATTTCATTTATTTTTTTTTTCCTATTTCTGAGATATTTATCTCTGCGATAAAAAGATTAAGCCAAAACTCAGTTTTTTGTTGTTTTAATTTCAAACTTCAGTGTAAAAAATAACTTTCCAAAAGATGGATAAATAAATGAAAATAAAATGCGTATATAACAAACAAACAAACAATAATCAATCATCAATTAACCTGTAAGAAAAATAATCCATTTTCTTTCTCTTTCTGTTGTATAATGAATAAAATTCTAGGTACAATATGACTAAAATAAATAATAATAATTTAAAAAAAGGAGCAATAATGCCCTCTTGATAGAACAAGAAAGAATTTATCGCTCCTTTATTTTTATTTTTTTCACTAATTCCTATACAATATGATCATGTTATTGATGAAACTTCAATATCAGCTAGGTCTAAAGGTAATTTAGAAACCATGCATATCGCTAAATCGAGAGCTATCGAATCCACCAGCTGTCCCTAACATATGAAATAGGTGCATAAGGATGTTGTGCTTAGCTTCATAATATAATCATGAAGTTGAAAGTACCAAAAATTCATTCAAGCATCTAATTAGAATAATTCCTTGACCAAATTGAATAGATCAAGAACACAATGGTAACAACTACAGTAGGAGTTGAATATGAAATAATGATCTAGGTCGCATTAGCGACCCGTGTAACAGCTATACCAAGCAAGAAGTGTCGAATGACTAATTTATTAGGACAAATGTTGTATAATCATTCATCAATTGATGCCGCTTCCCAAATTAGGTAAATATGCAAATATGTAGCCGTAGAAGTAAGAATAATGACACTTGAGATTATATTACTTTCGTGAAGTAGACAGGAGACCAATTTTGACCTTGGTTTAAGGTAATTTAAAATAAAATCACAAGATTATGATTGCGTAATTGATTAAATAATGTATTTTATTATTATGAAGATATTTTGCTTAGTTTGGTCAAGATTGTCAAATATCGTAAACACAAAGCACATACATCGTCATTTAAAAATACATACAACCAAAAAAGATCTATAAACCCACTACTAGAGACTCAAAATGAACCAAAATATTAGTATACAAAGAGAATAAAACTTTGTATACTTGTGTTTTAATATGTCTCACAATGCTATGAACACATGGTTTGAGATTCTCAAAAATCATTCTATTCCGCGTCATCCAACTATGATAGACCGTGCAAGCAAGTGCAATTCTCTTGGCCTTAGCTAGCCAAGATGTACCTTGAGCTTTTTTCTTCATCCACTTCAATGCATTAAGTATTGTCGTCATTGACCTTCTCATTCCCAATCAATCTTTAATATGTCCCCATATGTTTAAAGTGAAGACACTGGAAAAATAAGTGCTTTCCATCTTCGAGGGTTGAATCACAAAAGATACACAATCTATCAATGTTTAGATACATCAACTTATCCTTCGTAAGAAGCTTTGATTGTACAGCAGTCGAAAATCTTTTTGATAAAAAAAAAAAAAAAAAAAAAGGGTATTGCCAAGTCATGATTTTAAACCTTGACAAGGTTACGAGCCTTGTGAGCTACCAAACTTCTCTACCACACACTAAAGACAAGAAATGAAAACTAGCAGACAAACAAGGATCGAATGTACTCCTTTACCATATCGATACAAACAAATATCTCATTCATACATAATGGTAAATAGGCCTTTTATGATCATCAACCATAGAAATAAAATGAAAGATTAATCATTACCAACTTGATCTCATTGCTCTTGGCAACAATGCATAAACCATTTCACCATGTGTCCGAATAGTCCAAATTCTTGATAGTCAAGGATAGAGTCACAGAGCCATGAAGAGTCTGTTGGAATTTTTTTTTTTATCGGAAATTGGTTGTGACCAATTTTAAATGATTATTTAAGTGGAATTCGTTATTTGGTGAATGAGAAATTAAACCAAATGTAAATCTCTTAAATACTGAAAATTATTGAAAAAATCGTATAGAATATTGTGGAATATTCTAGAAATATATGAAGGAAAAAACGTGGCTTTTCGTATGAAAAATCATGACTCTTGGTATGGGTATGATTAATGTCCAATAATTATGAATTCCAAGAGATACGTCTTTTGGTATAGTTATATCTTTTGACATACCTTTCCAACTACTATATATATAGATCCCATGTGTTTGAATATTATTCATTCAAGAAAAGTCATAGATGTCATATCATTATATTCCAATTTACACTTTGGTTTTGCATAAAACATTTGCATCAAAGTCGTGGTCGTGGTCGTGGTCATGGTCATGGTCATGGTCATGGTAGAGAGGGAATTTCGTTCGAATTCGCTGGTCGAAGTCATTTGGAATGCTCCTATGGTTCGACGTGGTCGTTGTATCTTGGGAGGTGATTGCCAAAAAATCGTTAGCACCGATGCGGGGCAAATTCATTTTAAGGACAAAGAGTTCAACACTTGCCTCGGCCAAAAGTTCATCACTTGCATCTTCATCCTCATTTTCTGATTTCCTTTTATTATGATTTAATTTCAGAAAATGATTAATCTAATTTATATATTTATATTGCAAGGTTCGATCGTTCAAGAATCGAAAGAGAAGGTTCCACGTTCATATTCTTTGGAATCGGTAAATTCTCATTTTGTCTTATTAAATCCAATTTCAATAAGTTGGAATACGTTTCAATTTCATGCAAATAAACGATATGTTTATTGTAAATATAATATGCACAATTATTGGTGTAATTTTCCAACAGAGTCTAGTGCAAGAACTGAATTTTTGGCCCAGACTTAGTGCATAAGTACTTTTTGATTGAGGTTAAGTAGTCAGAAATTTTAGATCCTGACATATTTATTAGATTTATGTTTGAATCTGACGTGTAAACAGAGACCAGTTCTTAATTCCAGATTTTTGCCTTTTTTAGATTCCAAATTTCGAAATTCGTTCAATTTTTGGTTCCGTTGGCAGCAATTGTATAATTCGTGATGATTGATACGAAAAATTGCATAATATTTGTTCTTTTTTTTAATGGAACAAAGTGAGGGAGGGGATTTCCTTCCAAAAGGGTCACAACAATCAGAGGCAACTCTAGCTGCTGTCGAGGATATTTCGGTGGGGAAGTCGACGAGGCAATTGGATTTTACGGGGTTCGAGGATGGACATCATCGTTCATGGAATTGGCATCGTCGGAAGTACTCGATCAATCACAGAAATTGAGTCATCTTATCCAGCCACAGTTGCAGTAGCAGCAGCAACAACCATTGTTAGTGAAGTCGAAAAATCAGCTGCTAAAGCTTCTGCCACTACCACATATGCCATTTGTTGACAATGCAACAAGCTCCACATTCAGTTGCACCTTCCTTTCACCCTTCTGTTCAACCTTCTTTGTGAGTCTTTTCTACTTCGAATCTAAATTTGTTAAACAATTTTGATGTTTTGGAGGAATTGATTTATATACAGCTAAAACTTTGAGTCTTCCCAATGGTGGACGTAGAAATTTTTAGTTAGGAGTACAATCGAACTCTATACAAATCGAATACTTTGTTATTTATTTTTGAATGATTTATACTTGACCTGAGAAAATGCAGATTTACATTCAAAAAATATTTCTTCATTAATATTTTGTTCATCATTTTCATACTTTTGATTTCGAACAGTTAATTCAAGTGATCGAAAGGAAAAATATATAATCAATGTTCAATCAAATAAATACAATTCGTTAAATATAAGTTAAATTGGATATAATCGGTTTAGACACATTCTATGTACACAAATAGAATAGGAGAAAATGCAAATTTAGATTCTAATTAATTAAAAATTTGATTGAAAAATGAAAAATTGTAGTAGATGTGATAATTTGTAGAAAAATTATAAACAAATTTTAAAAAATTAGAAGGGTTAAAATTTTGATAAAAGGTATGAAGGAGAGAGTAAGTGAAAAGAAAAAAAATTAAATTTATCGTGATTTTACCCCTGTTTGGTAGGATTAAAATTAGATTTTTCATAAATTTTGATAAAAGTTAAGATTCCACGAAATATGTTATTAAAATTAATTATCAACTTTGATTTAGATTAAAGTTTAAATTCTAATCAATACCAAATAGGCCTTATAAAAAAAATAAAAACAAAAACACTCAAAAGCTGGGAGCGGGGATCACATGACCCTCTTTAGGTCCACCCCTGAGTCTTCCATACAACCTTCAAAGTCTGGCACTGATTAAAATCTATCCACAGTAGATAATATACCTAGTTCCACCCTTGTCAATAGTTAGCTCTCAATCATTCAATCGAAAACCAACGTTGATGAAGGAATGTAGGTTCACTATTCAATAGTGGGATTGTAACTTCCATCAAAATTTTCATTGTTCACTAGATGATGGAACTTTTCTTATTTTTTTGAGGATGGAAGAATCAAATTATATTTTTGTTTCAATTTTTGCCTCCTCTTCTCCATCTAAATCAAACTTTTCCTTACCATAATAGTTCAGGGACTATTAGTATCCAAGATATGAGTGGAATCCTGTTTAGAAATATTAGAAGGTGTCCATCTCACCATCGAAAGAAATAAGATTATAGTGGGTATAACAAACTGAAAAAATTAGCCAAATTTTTCAATGTAAAGGTAACCGTGAAAGTTGCTGAATAAATAACCTACAGAAAGTAGGCTAGTCTAATCAATCTTGCTTGAACAATGTAAAGAGTCACGTGTTTTATCTCTCCATCAAATCAATATGACCAAAGGTGTGCGTTCATGAACCCCGTGTTAAAGTTTCAAGTAATTCTTGTCAATGTCCATGCCTGAAAATAAGAACAAACCCCAATAGACCAAACAAGATGTCCAAATAAGAACATCCATATCCACTTCACTTAACTATTCATACTAAAAGGATTATATCTACTGATAACTTGTGAAGAGTTTAACCATAAATAATCTCTTAGCCAATCCATCAAATTAGTGGAAGGTTCATTAAACCGTACAGTTATCCCTGCCATAATCTAATGTGCTTCTAATGCTAATAAAACTAATCCATCCAAAAGTATTTAACACTCAAAAATTAGAGATTTATTAGTTATAAATAAGTACGTTACTCAACAAAAAATTTACTTACCAGTTAAATTTCTATATAATGTTTAATATTATATAAATATATTTCAAATTTCTAACAATTAAAATAATCTAAACTAATTTAAACGAATAGATCGAAACAATTAAATCATCAATTAATTTGATTAGCTAATTTATTTAATTAAAACTAAATTTCAATTAAATAATAAATTAGAGTCCAACTCTAATTTCAAAATTTTAGGACAAATTGAATTAACATTTTAATTTAGGATAAAACTCCTTAAAAAATAAAATTCAATTTAGGGTTGAAGGTAGTTTAGTTATAATCCGTTTTAACGATAATTTAAAAAGTTGTGAATTTTAGAATAAATTTTAAATTGGTCAAAATTAAAATTTTAAAATTTTAGGTCAAACCTTTTGAAAATCATTTTTAAAACTGCGTCAAAAGCCCTTTTTGAAAAATTGTATTTTGGCCCAATTTTAAAATTACAAATAGACCCTCCAATTCTTAAATTGCAGAACATTCCCTTATTTTAAAATTGTAAATTGCCTTTTGAATCAAAACTGTAAGAAAGAGCCTTTAATTCCATAAATTACATGAGAGTTCCCCATCCCAAATCAACCCCAAAACCCTAAAATTATTTAAGGGTGTCACCGACTTGAGACTACGATGGGATGTCACCGCTCTCACACAATGATGACATCTCGCTGTCCCACAGTAGGGGCACTCTCTAGTCGTTGCTGCCACTTCCGCTACCTTTCGACCTAATTTTTGACTAAAAATTGATTCTTCTTCTCAAAAAGGGATTTAGAACATAAAAATTAGTTTTCTTATAAGCTAAAAACAAGAAATCAACAACAATCAACCACCGATTGTTTCTATGATTCAAAACTTCTAACAAATACAAAGTCGGCTTTAATAACACCGTTGGAAATTTACTTATAGATGCACAATGAAATATAAAATATATTTCAATTCCTTTCAAAGATTGTCTTTTTGTTTAGATGTTAATTGTGATTCGAATTTGCTAGAGATGGTGGTTTTAAGTCATCAACAAAGCAACTTATGTTTTTAGTGAATTTGATGTCGGGTCTTGATCTCCAGGTAGAAAAGCGGTCTCGATTTTATAGCTCCAACATTAGTTCATAAACTCGCCCCTCTCCTAAAGCTATGCTATTAAATGTGGTCAACTAACGATTACAACTTCTTAGAAAAGTGTTCCTCCACTTTCAAGCTCATTAGAGAATCGTGATCACGAAAAATCACAATCTCTTCGTCCTCCTCGTGAATCTTGATTTACAATAATATTTTCACACCACAATTATCCAATTGTCTAGTCAACATAGGAGAACAAAAATGAGAAACAAGGGGTTTCTCTTTCTTGTGCCAACAAGAATATGATATTGTAATGTGTGCTAAGAAAATCTAAAATCCTAGTAGTTTATTAAAAGATGTTTAACTGGACTTGACACGCCATTAAACATAATCGATCTATTAGTTAATTAATTTAATTAATTAAACTTAAGCTCATTAATAAACAATTCAATTAATTAATTTTACAAATGTTCCACACTTGTGAATTAATTAATTTTTAATACAATTCTTCTAGTTCTCGCCTTATGTGTTTTACCCATTAGATTATCGATTACGATGCCGGATATCATGAGTTATTATGTACTTACATTGGTCAAGAATTTTGATATCAATTTAAGCGAATGAAATATAGATCAAAATCTCTTACTATTTAAGAATGATAAATCCCTTCTTAATCATTCAGTTGCTTCATATAATTTTTTATACACTCGAAAGATTCTGTATTAGTGATTCTTGATAGAGCAATATCCAACATCAAAGTATAAATGTTCTCATATAAGAAAACTATGAACTTCAAGTCGAATGACCAATTTCACTACCGAACATTAGAGATTAATCACTGACACTCAAAATTATCCATGTGGAATCTCTGTAGCGAATCTCTAATATTTTGTTTTTCTTAACAAAACATTCAAACATCCATTTAAATATCACTACATTTTAATTTGTGAGATCAGCTACTCACTTCATAAGTAAGAAATATTACACATACTGATAGATCCATAAAAACAATATCATTATCTCGTTATTACTCAAGACTGCTGATAATTTAAGATTCAATCATATAAAATTTGTATATCACAATTACAACTTCTTGTCATTAATAAATTATCAAGATTGGAATCTATAAACTCCATTAATTTAACTTGTTTAAATAATAATAATTGAATTCTAAATAATAAATATACCATAAATAAAAATACAAGCGTTTTTGAGTTAAATATTTCATTGGCCACTGAACTTTACACCATGTCACGACTTACTCACTGAATTTCATGAATTGACCCGTTGGCCACTCAACTTAGCTCCGTCCATCTCCATAACTCACTTGATTCAAACCGTTAATATACAGTGCCTACGTGGACAATGAAAAAATGAGCTGGCTGGTTAAATGCTTCCAACTAGTATTAAAGAGCCAAATCATATTCTACGTTAGCAAAATCGCATCCAAACAATACCTTTTGCCAATTATGTACACGATTTTTACCAATTTATTAGACGAACCAGTAAGAGTGACAATCAATACAACCCAAAAACCCTTAGCTGCAATCAATTACCCTCAATCCAAATCCCTGAATTGAACCCGTAATCGTGAATTCCGTTTTCCCCAAATCAAATCTCTCCCAAATCGAACCATTAAGCATGAAATCTATTTTCCCTAAATTGAAGGGTGTGAACCCGAATCGAATATACTTGGTCGCTGTGAACAAACAAACCGCCATTGTTGAACATTCTTGAAGGCGTGCACATGGATGGTTCACCTGAAGGTATTTTCGAAACAAGTTCTTATGTAGCTTATTAAATCAGTATTGTTTAATTTTTTGATGTGATTCCGAGTTTAAATTTATATTATTATATCTGACTATGAACATTGCACTACTGAGGAACCTTTATTGACTATGAACATTACACTGTAGAGTTATATATTTTTACGGCTTATTTTAGTTTAATTCTAAACAGAGAGATTAAGAAAAAAGATGCATTTTGTTCTGAAGTGTGAATATTGGTGCTAGTTTTTGTGGGTTTTGCATACATGGGGAATGCATGATATGTAATGTATGTGGATTATATATATGTAGATTCCTAGTTTGAGATTGTTTTTGAAATGGGATTGCATGGCAATGGAGATCAAGTAATGGACGAAATGCAAGAGGTGAATGATATCGAGGTAGATGATTGGCTTGAACGCGAGTTGGAACCAGTTGAATCACATTACAACACAAGCCAGGATAAACGAGTAAGTACATTTCAATTTTTTATTTTTTATTTTTTTTTACCTCTCCATGTTGGTTGCAAAGTATGACTAATCGTTGAATATGGTATGTGGAGAAGGGTAAATTGAATGCAAGAAGGGAAAAATCAGCTTCATCACAACAAACTGATATGGAAGCACAATCTTTTCAACCACGATATCTTCAATCTGAGCCAGCAGCAACAATTTGCATTCAAACGGGCAACCATCAACCTCCCATGATGACCATGAACTGCGATGAAAAATATGTTGACGAATGGCAAGACACGACAGAGGCCAAATCAGCCAAATTGAGATCAGCCAGGGCACAGGCACGATGTCAAACGAAATATACAAAATCAAAAAGGCATTGCCACGATAAATAATGTGAAATCAGTTTTGTTGTTTTTTGTGTTTGGGTTTAGGTTACTGGCAAATAACTTACAAACTCTGTGCAATATGAACAACAGTTTGGTGTGCTTTTTTGTGTAATTTAGCAGTTGGGTACAAGAGTTTGGAGCTCCTTTTTTTGTTGAATATGTTGCCTTCGTGATAGTGTTGATGGATGCTTAATAATGATATCAATGAATGGATACAGTTTTTGAATTTGATTTGTACCAGCAAGTTTATTTAATGTTTTTACTTCTTGGTGTAGATATGCACATTGTATAAATAGAAGGTGCACTGAAGTGTAGTGTCTCTATTCTTTGTAACACCTCTAGATGGCATAGTCTTTATGTTTTTGAAATCTCATTTTTGTGTCAATAACACCATTGACATCATAACAATTACTTTAAACATCAATATCAAAACACGATATGATGGTCACATGGATACTCAATAAATATGATATGCTGGTCACTCCAATCTTAAAATACTCTCAAAACATTCCAAATTTTGACGTCATTGTCAATACATTATAACGACACCAATGCTACAACAAACTCTACAGCAACATATAAGGTTACATTTCATTTCATGGAGATCCTCCGTTTCATTTCTCGTTACATTCCATAAGCCTAGAATGGCTAAATAAACAAGTGCTACAACAAACTCCAAAATAACATAAGCAGTTAAACTACTTTTCACAAAGCTACTCCATTCGGTTTCCCGTTATCTTTATCTCTTTTACCCTTGCGGGATGTAAATTTTACCGAGATATCCATATCCTTTTCTTCGGTTATTTTAGCAACATTTATCAACAAACTTGACAACTCTTTAATTTCTAATGTAGAACTTGACCGACCCTCAAATTGCCAAAGATCTTCTTTGTTGAGTTACTTGAAATGACCGTAGTCGTTTGTGCAATAGAAGAATAGACATCCTAAGTTTTTATTCTTCTTTTCGACCTCCATGCATTTCTCAAATTCCATGCCACATATGTAGCATGGTTTCTTCGTCGGGTAATCAGACGGGTAGTGGTTGGTTTCTTGCAACCATGACAAATCCTTTGTTCTTTCCTGTCATTAAATTAAAATGTGTTAGTAGCAACCAAAGGGGAAAAAAAAAATAATAATAAAACCTCCAAACAATCCACAATACACATAAGATTTAATCCATCTATTCTTCAAGGAGAAACTTAAATTCAACATCATCCGGAGAACATGACGTTTAATATTTCAAACAAAATATAAACCACTATACTTCCATTTGTGCAATTTTCAAATTCAATTCAAGAAATCGATAATGTATTATCTGATTTGGGATATTGCATTTTACCCGAAATAATTGTATAATGTTTTGGAACCCAGGGACTTCGCGTGCGAGTCAGGAGAAATCAATTTTAAGATGTTAGGTCTGGGATGTCTTGATCACACTTAGGGTTCTTGGGAGATTTGCGTCGAAATCTGATTTGGGGAAAATCGATTGCAACTCAAGGTTCTTGGGTTGGATTTTTTTTCACCCTTACTGGTTCTTCATTTTGACAAGTATTAGTCTCTGTTTAAATAAATCCCAATTAGGTAGGGTGATTCGTTTTTTGTTTTTGACTCTTTCTTTCTCCATGTTACCATGCCTCTATTAGAGTAAATCATGGGTCGTAATTTCTGCTTTCTGTTAATTCTTGTAAGGCTATTTAATAGCCAACGTTATTATTCAATAAACAAGTCATTCATTCAATTCGTTTTGAGTTCTTGATCTTCTGCTTTCATTTTTCTATCCAGAACAAATTGGTATCAGAGCCCCCACTGGGCCTGAGAGAAAGAAAGCCGCAGCCTTTCGAGTGACTTGCAAACACAAAGGAGAGAGAGAAAGATATGACGAGTGAAGGAAATTTTGTCCAACCTGCAATACCTCGCTTCGATGGGCACTACGACCATTGGAGCATGTTAATGGAGAATTTCCTGAGATCCAAAGAATATTGGAGCTTGGTGGAGATAGGATATACAGAGACAGAAGAAGAAACTATGACAGAGGCACAACAGAAAAAACTCGAGGAGCTGAGATTGAAGGATATGAAGGTGAAGAACTACCTGTTCCAAGCAATCGACAGAACCATTCTAGAGACCATTTTGAAGAAGGACACCTCAAAGCAAATCTGGGACTCCATGAAGAGGAAATACGAGGGAAATGCTAGGGTGAAGCGTTCAATTCTCCAAGCATTGAGGAAGGATTTTGAAACACTTGAAATGAAAGTAGGTGAGAATGTCACTGATTATTTTACACGAGTTATGTCAGTTGCCAATAAAATGAGGACATATGGGGAGCAAATGAAGGATGTGACAATTGTGGAAAAGATCCTTAGATCCTTAACTGACAAATTCAATTACATAGTTTGTTCAATTGAGGAATCTAAGGATATAGATGAACTCTCAATCGATGAATTGCAAAGTTCATTGATAGTGCATGAACAGAAATTCCACAGAAGCAGTGGAGAAGAACAAGCCTTAAAGGTGACTTCTGAAGAAAGGTTTGGAGGAAGAGGGCGTGGTAGAAACACTTTTAGAGGAAGAGGTAGAGGCAGAGGGCGCCAAGTCATTAACAGAGCTACAGTTGAATGCTACAAATGCCATAAGCTTGGCCATTTCCAATATGAATGTCCAACTTGGGATAAAGAGGCCAATTATGCAGAGTTAGAC
>NW_019237499.1:0-6351 GCF_002742605.1 Olea europaea var. sylvestris | reverse complement strand
TCTTTTGACATACCTTTCCAACTACTATATATATAGATCCCATGTGTTTGAATATTATTCATTCAAGAAAAGTCATAGATGTCATATCATTATATTCCAATTTACACTTTGGTTTTGCATAAAACATTTGCATCAAAGTCGTGGTCGTGGTCGTGGTCATGGTCATGGTCATGGTCATGGTAGAGAGGGAATTTCGTTCGAATTCGCTGGTCGAAGTCATTTGGAATGCTCCTATGGTTCGACGTGGTCGTTGTATCTTGGGAGGTGATTGCCAAAAAATCGTTAGCACCGATGCGGGGCAAATTCATTTTAAGGACAAAGAGTTCAACACTTGCCTCGGCCAAAAGTTCATCACTTGCATCTTCATCCTCATTTTCTGATTTCCTTTTATTATGATTTAATTTCAGAAAATGATTAATCTAATTTATATATTTATATTGCAAGGTTCGATCGTTCAAGAATCGAAAGAGAAGGTTCCACATTCATATTCTTTGGAATCGGTAAATTCTCATTTTGTCTTATTAAATCCAATTTCAGTAAGTTGGAATACGTTTCAATTTCATGCAAATAAACGATATGTTTATTGTAAATATAATATGCACAATTATTGGTGTAATTTTCCAACAGAGTCTAGTGCAAGAACTGAATTTTTGGCCCAGACTTAGTGCATAAGTACTTTTTGATTGAGGTTAAGTAGTCAGAAATTTTAGATCCTGACATATTTATTAGATTTATGTTTGAATCTGACGTGGAAACAGAGACCAGTTCTTAATTCCAGATTTTTGCCTTTTTTAGATTCCAAATTTCGAAATTCGTTCAATTTTTGGTTCCGTTGGCAGCAATTGTATAATTCGTGATGATTGATACGAAAAATTGCATAATATTTGTTCTTTTTTTTAATGGAACAAAGTGAGGGAGGGGATTTCCTTCCAAAAGGGTCACAACAATCAGAGGCAACTCTAGCTGCTGTCGAGGATATTTCGGTGGGGAAGTCGACGAGGCAATTGGATTTTACGGGGTTCGAGGATGGACATCATCGTTCATGGAATTGGCATCGTCGGAAGTACTCGATCAATCACAGAAATTGAGTCATCTTATCCAGCCACAGTTGCAGTAGCAGCAGCAACAACCATTGTTAGTGAAGTCGAAAAATCAGCTGCTAAAGCTTCTGCCACTACCACATATGCCATTTGTTGACAATGCAACAAGCTCCACATTCAGTTGCACCTTCCTTTCACCCTTCTGTTCAACCTTCTTTGTGAGTCTTTTCTACTTCGAATCTAAATTTGTTAAACAATTTTGATGTTTTGGAGGAATTGATTTATATACAGCTAAAACTTTGAGTCTTCCCAATGGTGGACGTAGAAATTTTTAGTTAGGAGTACAATCGAACTCTATACAAATCGAATACTTTGTTATTTATTTTTGAATGATTTATACTTGACCTGAGAAAATGCAGATTTACATTCAAAAAATATTTCTTCATTAATATTTTGTTCATCATTTTCATACTTTTGATTTCGAACAGTTAATTCAAGTGATCGAAAGGAAAAATATATAATCAATGTTCAATCAAATAAATACAATTCGTTAAATATAAGTTAAATTGGATATAATCGGTTTAGACACATTCTATGTACACAAATAGAATAGGAGAAAATGCAAATTTAGATTCTAATTAATTAAAAATTTGATTGAAAAATGAAAAATTGTAGTAGATGTGATAATTTGTAGAAAAATTATAAACAAATTTTAAAAAATTAGAAGGGTTAAAATTTTGATAAAAGGTATGAAGGAGAGAGTAAGTGAAAAGAAAAAAAATTAAATTTATCGTGATTTTACCCCTGTTTGGTAGGATTAAAATTAGATTTTTCATAAATTTTGATAAAAGTTAAGATTCCACGAAATATGTTATTAAAATTAATTATCAACTTTGATTTAGATTAAAGTTTAAATTCTAATCAATACCAAATAGGCCTTATAAAAAAAATAAAAACAAAAACACTCAAAAGTTGGGGAGCGGGGATCACATGACCCTCTTTAGGTCCACCCCTGAGTCTTCCACACAACCTTCAAAGTCTGGCACTGATTAAAATCTATCCACAGTAGATAATATATTTAGTTCCACCCTTGTCAATAGTTAGCTCTCAATCATTCAATCGAAAACCAACGTTGATGAAGGAATGTAGGTTCACTATTCAATAGTGGGATTGTAACTTCCATCAAAATTTTCATTGTTCACTAGATGATGGAACTTTTCTTATTTTTTTGAGGATGGAAGAATCAAATTATATTTTTGTTTCAATTTTTGCCTCCTCTTCTCCATCTAAATCAAACTTTTCCTTACCATAATAGTTCAGGGACTATTAGTATCCAAGATATGAGTGGAATCCTGTTTAGAAATATTAGAAGGTGTCCATCTCACCATCGAAAGAAATAAGATTATAGTGGGTATAACAAACTGAAAAAATTAGCCAAATTTTTCAATGTAAAGGTAACCGTGAAAGTTGCTGAATAAATAACCTACAGAAAGTAGGCTAGTCTAATCAATCTTGCTTGAACAATGTAAAGAGTCACGTGTTTTATCTCTCCATCAAATCAATATGACCAAAGGTGTGCGTTCATGAACCCCGTGTTAAAGTTTCAAGTAATTCTTGTCAATGTCCATGCCTGAAAATAAGAACAAACCCCAATAGACCAAACAAGATGTCCAAATAAGAACATCCATATCCACTTCACTTAACTATTCATACTAAAAGGATTATATCTACTGATAACTTGTGAAGAGTTTAACCATAAATAATCTCTTAGCCAATCCATCAAATTAGTGGAAGGTTCATTAAACCGTACAGTTATCCCTGCCATAATCTAATGTGCTTCTAATGCTAATAAAACTAATCCATCCAAAAGTATTTAACACTCAAAAATTAGAGATTTATTAGTTATAAATAAGTACGTTACTCAACAAAAAATTTACTTACCAGTTAAATTTCTATATAATGTTTAATATTATATAAATATATTTCAAATTTCTAACAATTAAAATAATCTAAACTAATTTAAACGAATAGATCGAAACAATTAAATCATCAATTAATTTGATTAGCTAATTTATTTAATTAAAACTAAATTTCAATTAAATAATAAATTAGAGTCCAACTCTAATTTCAAAATTTTAGGACAAATTGAATTAACATTTTAATTTAGGATAAAACTCCTTAAAAAATAAAATTCAATTTAGGGTTGAAGGTAGTTTAGTTATAATCCGTTTTAACGATAATTTAAAAAGTTGTGAATTTTAGAATAAATTTTAAATTGGTCAAAATTAAAATTTTAAAATTTTAGGTCAAACCTTTTGAAAATCATTTTTAAAACTGCGTCAAAAGCCCTTTTTGAAAAATTGTATTTTGGCCCAATTTTAAAATTACAAATAGACCCTCCAATTCTTAAATTGCAGAACATTCCCTTATTTTAAAATTGTAAATTGCCTTTTGAATCAAAACTGTAAGAAAGAGCCTTTAATTCCATAAATTACATGAGAGTTCCCCATCCCAAATCAACCCCAAAACCCTAAAATTATTTAAGGGTGTCACCGACTTGAGACTACGATGGGATGTCACCGCTCTCACACAATGATGACATCTCGCTGTCCCACAGTAGGGGCACTCTCTAGTCGTTGCTGCCACTTCCGCTACCTTTCGACCTAATTTTTGACTAAAAATTGATTCTTCTTCTCAAAAAGGGATTTAGAACATAAAAATTAGTTTTCTTATAAGCTAAAAACAAGAAATCAACAACAATCAACCACCGATTGTTTCTATGATTCAAAACTTCTAACAAATACAAAGTCGGCTTTAATAACACCGTTGGAAATTTACTTATAGATGCACAATGAAATATAAAATATATTTCAATTCCTTTCAAAGATTGTCTTTTTGTTTAGATGTTAATTGTGATTCGAATTTGCTAGAGATGGTGGTTTTAAGTCATCAACAAAGCAACTTATGTTTTTAGTGAATTTGATGTCGGGTCTTGATCTCCAGGTAGAAAAGCGGTCTCGATTTTATAGCTCCAACATTAGTTCATAAACTCGCCCCTCTCCTAAAGCTATGCTATTAAATGTGGTCAACTAACGATTACAACTTCTTAGAAAAGTGTTCCTCCACTTTCAAGCTCATTAGAGAATCGTGATCACGAAAAATCACAATCTCTTCGTCCTCCTCGTGAATCTTGATTTACAATAATATTTTCACACCACAATTATCCAATTGTCTAGTCAACATAGGAGAACAAAAATGAGAAACAAGGGGTTTCTCTTTCTTGTGCCAACAAGAATATGATATTGTAATGTGTGCTAAGAAAATCTAAAATCCTAGTAGTTTATTAAAAGATGTTTAACTGGACTTGACACGCCATTAAACATAATCGATCTATTAGTTAATTAATTTAATTAATTAAACTTAAGCTCATTAATAAACAATTCAATTAATTAATTTTACAAATGTTCCACACTTGTGAATTAATTAATTTTTAATACAATTCTTCTAGTTCTCGCCTTATGTGTTTTACCCATTAGATTATCGATTACGATGCCGGATATCATGAGTTATTATGTACTTACATTGGTCAAGAATTTTGATATCAATTTAAGCGAATGAAATATAGATCAAAATCTCTTACTATTTAAGAATGATAAATCCCTTCTTAATCATTCAGTTGCTTCATATAATTTTTTATACACTCGAAAGATTCTGTATTAGTGATTCTTGATAGAGCAATATCCAACATCAAAGTATAAATGTTCTCATATAAGAAAACTATGAACTTCAAGTCGAATGACCAATTTCACTACCGAACATTAGAGATTAATCACTGACACTCAAAATTATCCATGTGGAATCTCTGTAGCGAATCTCTAATATTTTGTTTTTCTTAACAAAACATTCAAACATCCATTTAAATATCACTACATTTTAATTTGTGAGATCAGCTACTCACTTCATAAGTAAGAAATATTACACATACTGATAGATCCATAAAAACAATATCATTATCTCGTTATTACTCAAGACTGCTGATAATTTAAGATTCAATCATATAAAATTTGTATATCACAATTACAACTTCTTGTCATTAATAAATTATCAAGATTGGAATCTATAAACTCCATTAATTTAACTTGTTTAAATAATAATAATTGAATTCTAAATAATAAATATACCATAAATAAAAATACAAGCGTTTTTGAGTTAAATATTTCATTGGCCACTGAACTTTACACCATGTCACGACTTACTCACTGAATTTCATGAATTGACCCGTTGGCCACTCAACTTAGCTCCGTCCATCTCCATAACTCACTTGATTCAAACCGTTAATATACAGTGCCTACGTGGACAATGAAAAAATGAGCTGGCTGGTTAAATGCTTCCAACTAGTATTAAAGAGCCAAATCATATTCTACGTTAGCAAAATCGCATCCAAACAATACCTTTTGCCAATTATGTACACGATTTTTACCAATTTATTAGACGAACCAGTAAGAGTGACAATCAATACAACCCAAAAACCCTTAGCTGCAATCAATTACCCTCAATCCAAATCCCTGAATTGAACCCGTAATCGTGAATTCCGTTTTCCCCAAATCAAATCTCTCCCAAATCGAACCATTAAGCATGAAATCTATTTTCCCTAAATTGAAGGGTGTGAACCCGAATCGAATATACTTGGTCGCTGTGAACAAACAAACCGCCATTGTTGAACATTCTTGAAGGCGTGCACATGGATGGTTCACCTGAAGGTATTTTCGAAACAAGTTCTTATGTAGCTTATTAAATCAGTATTGTTTAATTTTTTGATGTGATTCCGAGTTTAAATTTATATTATTATATCTGACTATGAACATTGCACTACTGAGGAACCTTTATTGACTATGAACATTACACTGTAGAGTTATATATTTTTACGGCTTATTTTAGTTTAATTCTAAACAGAGAGATTAAGAAAAAAGATGCATTTTGTTCTGAAGTGTGAATATTGGTGCTAGTTTTTGTGGGTTTTGCATACATGGGGAATGCATGATATGTAATGTATGTGGATTATATATATGTAGATTCCTAGTTTGAGATTGTTGTTGAAATGGGATTGCATGGCAATGGAGATCAAGTAATGGACGAAATGCAAGAGGTGAATGATATCGAGGTAGATGATTGGCTTGAACGCGAGTTGGAACCAGTTGAATCACATTACAACACAAGCCAGGATAAACGAGTAAGTACATTTCAATTTTTTATTTTTTATTTTTTTTTACCTCTCCATGTTGGTTGCAAAGTATGACTAATCGTTGAATAT
>NW_019237498.1:0-2005 GCF_002742605.1 Olea europaea var. sylvestris | reverse complement strand
GTGTCCGTTTTGGGCCCATAAGTACTTTTCGGAAATGTAGCGACCCTTTTGAATTGAACTCACAGCTTCGTCGTGACGTATGACGGATTTTGACCATTTTTGGAATAGCAAGCACTTGCTTATTTGGAACGGTTGGATTGTTGGCGTTCGAAGATCTGAGTGTGACTTTTGCATACGGTGTCCATTTTGGTCCCATAAGTCCTTTTGGGAAATGTAGCGATCCTCTTGGATCGAACCCATGCCTTTCATGATGTCGTATGAGTGATCTCGGCCATTTGTTGAAGAACACGAAATTTTCTTATTTGGAATGCTTGGATTGTCGGCGATCGAAGAACTGAGTGTGACTTTTGAATACGGTGTCCGTTTTGGGCCCATAAGTACTTTTGGAAATGTAGCGATCCTTTTGGATTGAACCCACCCTTTTTCGCATGATGTATGAGCGATTTCGATCCTTTGTGGAAGAACAAGCACTTACTTATTTGGAACGGTTGGATTGTCGGCGATCTAAGAACTGAGCGTGACTTTTGCATACGGTGTCCGTTTTGGGCCCATAAGTACTTTTCGGAAATGTAGCGATCCTTTTGGATTTAACCCACCCTTTTGTTCACATCGTATGAGGGATTTTAGTTGTTTGTGGATGAACAAGCACTTGCCAATTTGGAATGCTTGGATTGTCGGCTATCGAAGTACTGAGTGTAACTTTTGCATACGGTGTCCGTTTTGGGCCCATAAGTACTTTTCGGAAATGTAGCGACCCTTTTGAATTGAACTCACAGCTTCGTCGTGACGTATGACGGATTTTGACCATTTTTGGAATAGCAAGCACTTGCTTATTTGGAACGGTTGGATTGTTGGCGTTCGAAGATCTGAGTGTGACTTTTGCATACGGTGTCCATTTTGGTCCCATAAGTCCTTTTGGGAAATGTAGCGATCCTCTTGGATCGAACCCACGCCTTTCATGATGTCGTATGAGTGATCTCGGCCATTTGTTGAAGAACACGAAATTTTCTTATTTGGAATGCTTGGATTGTCGGCGATCGAAGAACTGAGTGTGACTTTTGAATACGGTGTCCGTTTTGGGCCCATAAGTACTTTTGGAAATGTAGCGATCCTTTTGGATTGAACCCACCCTTTTTCGCATGATGTATGAGCGATTTCGATCCTTTGTGGAAGAACAAGCACTTACTTATTTGGAACGGTTGGATTGTCGGCGATCTAAGAACTGAGCGTGACTTTTGCATACGGTGTCCGTTTTGGGCCCATAAGTACTTTTCGGAAATGTAGCGATCCTTTTGGATTTAACCCACCCTTTTGTTCACATCGTATGAGGGATTTTAGTCGTTTGTGGATGAACAAGCACTTGCCTATTTGGAATGCTTGGATTGTCGGCGATCGAAGTACTGAGTGTAACTTTTGCATACGGTGTCCGTTTTGGGCCCATAAGTACTTTTCGGAAATGTGGCGACCCTTTTGAATTGAACTCACAGCTTCGTCGTGACGTATGACGGATTTTGACCATTTTTGGAATAGCAAGCACTTGCTTATTTGGAAAGGTTGGATTGTTGGGGTTCGAAGATCTGAGTGTGACTTTTGCATACGGTGTCCATTTTGGTCCCATAAGTCCTTTTGGGAAATGTAGCGATCCTCTTGGATCGAACCCACGCCTTTCATGATGTCGTATGAGTGATCTCGGCCATTTGTTGAAGAACACGAAATTTTCTTATTTGGAATGCTCGGATTCCGGCGATCGAAGAACTGAGTGTGACTTTTGAATACGGTGTCCGTTTTGGGCCCGTAAGTACTTTTTGGAAATGTAGCGATCCTTTTGGATTGAACCCACCCTTTTTCGCGTGATGTATGAGGGACTTCGATCCATTGTGGAAGAACAAGCACTTGCTCATTTGGAACGGTTGTATTGTCGGCGATTTAAGAACTGAGTGTGACTTTTGCATACGGTGTCCGTTTTGGGCCCATAAGTACTTTTCAAAAATGTAGCGATCCTTTT
>NW_019237497.1:0-2006 GCF_002742605.1 Olea europaea var. sylvestris | reverse complement strand
ATTAATTTCCTTATTAATTATATCAGGTTGAAGAAGTGCTGGACAGAAAATTAACAAAGCAAAATCGCACCAGACGTAATTTTGTCATTTGTCGCGACAGTGTCGGAATGGGCTAAAATTTAGCAGGTTGAGTAGAAAACTGCCCGCGAAATTGGACTCGGGGTACAAACCCGGGATCACGGGATTTTAGCCAAATTCTTTCTTTTGGGCCTCCGAATATTTAATTTCCGTATTAATTATGTCAGGTTGAAGAAGTGCTGGATAGAAAATTAACAAAGAAAAATCGCACCAGTGGTAATTTTGTCATTTGTCGCGACGGTGTCAGAATGGGCCGAAATTTGGCTGGTTGATTGGAAACGGCCCACGAAATTGGACTCTGAGCGCAGACCCGGGATCATGGGATTTTAGCCCAATTCCTTCGTTAGGGCCTCCGAATAATTAATTTCCTTATTAATTATGTTAGATTGAAGATGTGTTGGACAGAAAATCAACAAAGCAAAATCGCACCAGGGGTAATTTTGTCTTTTGCCACGACGGCGTCGGAATGAGCCGAAATTTGGCAGGTTGATTGGAAATGGCCCGTGAAATTGGACTCGGGATACAGACCCGGGACCACGGGATTTTAGCCAAATTCCTTCGTTTGGGCCTCCGAATAATTAATTTCCTTATTAATTATCTCAGGTTGTAGAAGTGAAGGACAGAAAATTAACAAAGAAAAATCGTACCAGGGGCAATTTTGTCATTTTGCCGCGACGGCGTCGGAATGGGCCGAAATTTTGCAGGTTGATTGGAAACGGCCCGTGAAATTGGATTTGTGGCACAAGCCTAGGATCACGAGATTTTAGCCAAATTCCTTCATTTGGGCATCCGAATAATTAATTTTCTTATTAATTATGTCAGATTGATGAAGTGATGAACAGAAAATTAACAAAGCAAAACCGCACCTTGGGCAATTTTGTCATTTTTCGCGACGATGTCGGAATGGGCCGAAATTTGGCAGGTTGATTGGAAACGGCCCGCGAAATTGGACTCAGGGCACAGACCCAGGATCATGGAATTTTTGCCGAATTTCTTCGTTTGAGCTTTCGAATAATTAATTTCCTTATTAATTATGTTAGGTTGAAGAAGTGCTAGACAAAAAATTAACAAAGCAAAACCGCACCAGGGGCGATTTTGTCTTTTGTCGCGATCGTGTCGAAATGGGCCAAAATTTGGCAGGTTGATTGGAAATGGCCCGCGAAATTGGACTGGGGGCAAGGAGCAGGATAACGGGATTTTAACCAAATTCCTTCGCTCGGGCCTCCGAATAATTAATTTCCATATTAATTATGTTAGATTGAAGAAGTGCATTACAGAAAATTAACAAAGAAAAGCATTACCAGGGGCAATTTTGTAATTTGTCGAGACGGTGTAGGAATAGGCCGAAATTTGGCAGGTTCATTGGAAACTGCCCGCGAAATTGGACTCAGGGCACAGACCCGGGATCACGGGATTTTAGCCAAATTCCTTCGTTTGGGCCTCCAAAAAATTAATTTTCTTATTAATTATGTCAGATTGAAGAAGTGATGGACAGAAAATCAACAAAGGAAAATCGCACCAGGGGCAATTTTGACATTTGTCACGACGGTGCCGAAATGGGCCGAAATTTGTAGGTTGTTTGGAAACGGCCCGCGAAATTGGATTTGAGGCACAGGCCCGGGATTTTAGCCAATTTCCTTCGTTTGGGCCTCCAAATAATTAATTTTCGTATTAATTATGTCAGGTTGAAGAAGTGCTGGACAGAAAATTAACAAAGAAAAGCCGCACGAGGGGCAATTTTATTATTTGTCGCGACGGTGTCGGAATGGGCCCAAATTTGACAGGCTGATTGAAAATGGCCCGCAAAATTGGACTCGGGGTACGGATTTGGGATCACGGAATTTTACCTAAATTCTTTCGTTTGGTCCTCCGAATAATTAATTTCCTTATTAATTATGTCAGGTTGAAGAAGTGCTGGACAGAAAATT
>NW_019237496.1:0-2006 GCF_002742605.1 Olea europaea var. sylvestris | reverse complement strand
GCTACATTTCCAAAAAGGACTTACGGGCCCAAAACGAACACCGGGTGCAAAAGTTACGCTCAATTCTTCGTACGCAGACAATCGAAATGTTCCAAATATGCAAGTGCTCACAGTTTCGAAAAATTGTCGAAATCCCTCATACGTCACGACGAAGTGGTGAGTTCAATCCAAAACAGTCGCTACATTTCCAAAAAGTACTTACGGGCACAAAACGGACATCGTGTGCAAAAGTTAAACTCAATTTTTCGTACGCCGACGATCCAAGCGTTCCAAATATGAAAGTGCTCACACTTTCGAAAAATGGCTAAATCCCTCATACGTCACAACGAAGTGGTGAGTTCAATCCAAAACGGTCGCTACATTTCCAAAAAGTACTTACGGGCCCAAAACGAACACTGTGTGCAAAATTTACGCTCAATTCTTCGTACGCCGACAATCCAAACGTTCCGAATATGCAAGTGCTCAAACTTTCGAAAAATGGCCGAAATCCCTCATACGTCACGACGAAGTGGTGAGTTCAATCCAAAACGGTTGCTACATTTCCAAAAAGTACTTATGGACCCAAAACGGACACCCTATACAAAAGTTACGCTCAATTCTTTGTACGCCGACAATCCAAACGCTCCAAATATGCAAGCCCTCACACTTTTGAAAAATGGCCGAAATCCCTCATACATCACGACGAAGTGGTGAGTTCCATCCAAAACGGTCGCTACATTTCCAAAAAGGACTTACGGGCCAAAAATGGACACCATGTGCAAAAGTTACGCTCAATTCTTTGTACGTCGACAATCAAAACGTTCCAAATATGCAAGTGCTCACACCTTCGAAAAAGGCCAAAATCCCTCATACGTCACGACGAAGTGGTGAGTTCAATCCAAAACGGTCGCTACATTTCCAAAAAGGACTTACGGGCCCAAAACGAACACCGGGTGCAAAAGTTACGCTCAATTCTTCGTACGCAGACAATCCAAGCGTTCCAAATATGTAAGTGCTCACACTTTCGAAAAATGGCCAAAATCCCTCATACGTCACGAAGAAGTGGTGAGTTCAATCCAAAACGGTCGCTACATTTCCAAAAAGTACTTACGGACCCAAAACGGACACCGGGTGCAAAAGTTGCGCTCAGTTCCTCGTACGTCGACAATCCAAGCGTTCCAAATATGCAAGTGCTCATTCTTTCAAGAAATGGGCGAAATCCCTCGTTCGTCACGACGAAGTGGTGAGTTCAATCCAAAATGGTCGCTACATTTCCAAAAAGTACTTACGGGCCCAAAAAGGACACCAGGTGCAAAAGTTACGCTCAATTCTTCGTACGTCGACAATCAAAGCGTTCCAAATATTCAAGTGCTCACACATTCGAAAAATGGCCGAAATCCCTCATTCGTCACGACGAAGTGGTGAGTTCAATCCAAAACGGTCGCTACATTTCCAAAAAGTACTTACGGACCCAAAACGGACACCGGGTGCAAAAGTTGCGCTCAGTTCCTCGTACGTCGACAATCCAAGCGTTCCAAATATGCAAGTGCTCATTCTTTCAAGAAATGGGCGAAATCCCTCGTTCGTCACGACGAAGTGGTGAGTTCAATCCAAAATGGTCGCTACATTTCCAAAAAGTCCTTACGGGCCCAAAAAGGACACCAGGTGCAAAAGTTACGCTCAATGCTTCGTACGCCGACAATCCATGCGTTCCAAATATGCAAGTGCTCACTCTTTCGAAAAATAGCCGAAATCCCTCATACGTCACGACGAAGTGGTGAGTTCAATCCAAAACGGTCGCTACATTTCGAAAAAGTACTTACGGGCCCCAAATGGACACTGTGTGCAAAAGTTACGCTCAATTCTTCGTACGTCGACAATCCAAACGTTCCAAATATGCAAGTGCTCACTTTCGAAAAATTTCCGAAATCCCTCATACGTCACGACGAAGTGGTGAGTTCAATACAAAACCATCGCTACATTTCCAAAAAGTACTTATGGTCCCAAAACGGACACCGGGTGCAAAA
>NW_019237495.1:0-2006 GCF_002742605.1 Olea europaea var. sylvestris | reverse complement strand
AATATTTTTTTAATTGATAAATTTTATTTCTACATATGCTAATATATAGATAATTTATACATTTTATTTAGCAGTTCTATAAATTTTTTTAAACAAAAAATGGTAAAAAAAAAAAATCATTTGTATAATTAGAATGCCCAGATAGTCCATCTGGGTCAGATGTCTTAGGCCATCCATTTTTTTACCCTTATTGATTAATTTCTCATGGTTGATCTAAATTTTTTAATATTTTGATTCATAATGCAAATATGGGATCAACATGTTTCTTGATTTGTTACTTTGATAAATTTCAAATGAATGAAAATATTCGATGGGAATGGAAATTGACAAGTGAAGAAGATGGGGTTACTGAAATTATGATAGGATCAAGTACATTTGGGAAAAGTGTACCATGATGTAAAAACATGTTCAACACGGAGCCCTCTTAGTACAATATGGAATTAGGAATTATATTTCATGACCATTCTATTCCAATTTCACAGGTAAAAGTTACTTCTAAATTGCAAGTGGAGTTGCTAATTCAATTGAAACAATGTAGCAAGCTGACTCTTATTTGGGTAGTTTTGTTGAGGAAGAATGTTCCTGAGAGTAAACATGAAGATTCCCATGAAGAACATCGTAATGTAAATGATTTTTCAAGTAAAGTAGTGATAGCTCATGAGGATAATATGGTTATTCCCGAGACAGTTTCTACTCATTATAATCTCACCGTTACGCATAGAATTCACGAGGTAGTTCAAGACAAAAAGGATGAAAGTCCATTTACAAACCAAGCCAATTAGAGACATGAATTGGGTGGGAATTAGTAGGCTGGATCAAGTACATGGTCTTCTAATTGTTTGGGTATAGTTCTTAATGATGAAGATTTTCATGTCAATCAACTGTTGTTCACGAAGAGAAATTTGCAGGAAGTTGTATACCAAATTGCAATGAAACATAACTTCAAGTTTAAAGTGAAGAAATTAAACAAGTCTACATACACAATTATTTATTTGGACATCAGTTACAATCGGCATTTGTAAACAATGAAGATGGACACAAATGAGTTCTTTGTGGTTTACACGTATGTATGAGAACATACTTGTGAAGTGAATATTTATTGAAATGATCACAAGCAAGCATGATTATTGTTTATTAGGTGATAGATAATACACATATTTCAGGACACAGAGACTATTTACAGGCCTGTAGACATCATCAACAATGTCCCTTGAGAGTATCGACTAATTATAAGCTACCAAAACGCTTTAAAGGTAAAAGAATGTGCATTGCAAGATTTAATGGATTCAGCCAATGAGAGTTATGCGAAATTGGCCAAGTATTGTCTTAACATGATGAGAATTAATCCTGACTTCTCAATTTTTATTGAGATTAATGGCAAGAATTCCTCCAAGCATTTTTACGACTCTTGGACAATGCACTCAAGGATTTCGAAATGTGAGGCGACCTCTAATTCTAGTCAATGATAAATTCTGAAAGCTAGATAAGAAGGAAAGTTGATTATTGCTCCATGTCAATTTGCCAACATCCAAATTTACCCTCTTACATTGGCATGGTCAATGGTGAGAATGATCCAATGATGCGTTGGTTCTTCAAAAATCCAAGGAAAGTAATTGGGGATGCCAAGAGAAATACCTTTGTAACTGACCAAGACAACCTATAATAAATAGTATCGCTGAAGTTTTTCCCGATACACATCTTGATTATTGTATGTACCATATACAAGGCAATCTAAAGTCTATGTATTGGGGGAGTAGCATAGTTACATTGTTTAAAGAGCTGTAGAGGCCTACAGTTTTGAATAGTTTAATAAGCTCATGGTAGAAATAGAAAATAAATCACATGACATTTGGGAATATCCAACAATGAAGATTGGGATTGAACATTAGGTACGATCATATTTTCCAAGACTTCGGTACAACTTGAAGATGCCGAACAATGTGAAGTTGCTCAATAAATTATTGAAAAATGATATAGAGTCATCAATTCTCGCAATGATTAAGTAC
>NW_019237494.1:0-2006 GCF_002742605.1 Olea europaea var. sylvestris | reverse complement strand
CGATCCGATCCGATCTCCTTGGTGGTGAGAAATTTTTTTCGTAAAACTAGGGATCCAACTTTGAATGCCCACTTCTGCACTTTTTGATTATAGTACTCGACATTGCACTATTTATACATAGCATTTATGAGTTTGACCTCCTTCCTTCTTTCATCTAAAAAGTCCAGTTCTCCTCGAAAAACCTTCTCATTTTCAATTTCATGATATGCTGTCGTGCAGGATGATGAAATCCCAATCTCCAATGGGATCACTGCTTTTGTACTTAAGGCTAAGGAAAATGAGGTTTCTCCCGTGCTAGTTCTTGCTGTAGTGCAATAAGACCACAAATTGGAATGGAAAGCCACTTCTAACTCTTCATATATATGGAGGAGCATTCTTGGGAGTTCTTCAACCCATCCTCCCTTGAGGGTGTTGAGGGCCTTCAACGTGTGTTTGATGATCTTGTTGATGGCCTTGACTTGGTCGTTTGCTTGCTGGTGGTTTGGTGTTGAGAAGTGTTTTTTGATGCCTATCGAACAATTTCACGTTGTCAGTCACAACGGAATGAGGTTTTTCGAACCTACCTATGATGGATTTCTTTATGAAATTGATAGTGTATTGCTTTGTAATCTTGACAAGTGGTTATGCATTTACCTACTTGGTAAAGTAGTCATTGTAGGCCAAAAGTACTACTGGCATATGATTTTGTGAGCTAAGGATTGTCCACCAGAGTGGTTTCCACACATACCTTCGTGCACCTCTTGCAGGGCGTATAGTGCTTCTTCGTTATTTAAATATCTTAAGAAAGGAGGTCAAATACCCTCATTTATAGAGAACGTCATCCATTAAGGTATACCTAGTCGATCTAATTCGGAGCCTTCTCGTTTCAACGGGATCCTTAGGGGCATGCGACTGTCTTTATATAGAAGTGATTTCGTCTAGCCAAGCAGGCTTAGGGTCTATTACCATTGGTGCAGCTTCTACTCTTTCAAAGGCGGGACACGAGATCCATCACATTGGAATACCGTCGCACTCTTCTATTCCTTCGGTTATGGCCAACTAGGCTAAAGCATCGACATGGTTGCTCTAGTATCGTGGGATCTGCTTGATTTGAATGATCTTGAAGTTTTTGAATTCCCGCTCAACAATTTGAAGATAGTTCATCCTATCTTCCTTAGCTCCATAGGTCTCGTTGAGTTGGTAGACCACCAACTGTGAGTTGCTATACACTACTAGGCAAGTAAATCTTAGCTCCTTTACCATCCTTACTTCGACGATCAGTGCAGCGTATTCGGCTTCATTGTCGAGGTTTTGAAGTTGAAAGGTTTTCAATAAAAAGCTATTGATCGAGACCAAGACTACCTCAGCTTCAGATTGATGTTCAGTAGAGGAGCCGTCCATGTAATGTTCCCAAGGAAAGTTTTTCAGTAACTCTTCCATGGGTTCGGTGCTAAATTCTACCACATAGTCGGCTAGGGCTTGACATTTTTTGGAGGTATGTGGTCTATATTTTATGTCAAATTGCCTAAGCTCCACTGCCCACTTCACTGTTTGACCTGAGGTGTCAAGTTTATGCAAAACTTGCCCTAATGGACAATTTGTCAAACCTTCGATAGGACACTCCAAGAAGTAAGGCCGTAACTTTCTGGTCACCATAACGATGACGTAGCTAATTTCTTCGATGAGAAATATCGGACCTAGACTTCATGGAGGACTTTGCTAGTATGTAGACGGGATGTTGTATTCCATCCTCTCTGGCTAGGAAAATGCTGATTGCATGTTCTGACACGATAACATACTATATCTTAGTCTTTCCCATCTTAGGTTTGGATAGGATTGGCAGCTGGGTTAATTATTTCTTTTGCTCATCGAAAGCGATTTGGCATTCATGGGTCCATTCAAACTTCTTCCCTCCTCATAACACATCAAAGAATGGTTTACACAGGTCCACAGATTTTGATACGAAGCAACTGAGTGAAACTACCTGTCCAGTTAGGCTTTGAACCTCTTTTGGTCTAGTTAGTGCT
>NW_019237493.1:0-2006 GCF_002742605.1 Olea europaea var. sylvestris | reverse complement strand
GTCCGTTTTGGCCCCATAAGTACTTTTTGGAAATGTAGCGACCGTTTTGGATTGAACTCACCACTTCGTCGTGACGTATGATGGATTTTTGCCATTTTCTGAAAGAATTAGCACTTTTATAGTTGGAAGGCTTGGATAGTCGACGTACGAAGAATTGAGCTTACGTTTTGCACACGGTGTCCGTTTTGGCCCCATAAGTACTTTTTGGAAATGTAGCGGTCCTTTTGGATTGAACTTACAACTTCGTCGTGACCTATAAGGGATTTCGGCCATTTTACGAAAGAATGAGCAAATTTATGTTTGGAAGGCTTGGATAGTCGACGTACAAAGAATTGAGCGTAACTTTTGCACACGGTGTCCGTTTTGGCCCCATAAGTACTTTTTGGAAATGTAGCGGTCCTTTTGGATTGAACTTACAACTTCGTCGTGACCTATAAGGGATTTCGGCCATTTTACGAAAGAATGAGCAAATTTATGTTTGGAAGGCTTGGATAGTCGACGTACAAAGAATTGAGCGTAACTTTTGCACACGGTGTCCGTTTTGGCCCCATAAGTACTTTTTGGAAATGTAGCGAGCCTTTTGGATTGAACTCAAAACTTCCTCGTGACGTATGATGGATTTCGGCCATTTTTTGAAAGAAAGAGCAATTTTATGTTTGAAGGCTTGGATAGCCAGCGTGCGAAGAATTGAGCGTGACTTCTGCACACGGTGTCCGTTTTGGCCCCATAAGTACTTTTTGGAAATGTAGCGACCCTTTGGGATTGAACTCACAACTTCATCGTGACCTATAAGGGATTTCGGCCATTTTTCGAAAGAATGAGCAAATTAATGTTTGGAAGGCTTGGATAGTCGGCGTACGAAGAATTGAGCGTAACGTTTGCACACGGTGTCCATTTTGGCCCCATAAGTACTTTTTGGATATGTAGCGACCGTTTTGGATTGAACTCACAACTTCATCGTGACCTATAAGGGATTTCGGCCATTTTTCGAAAGAATGAGCAATTTTATGTTTCGAAGGCTTGGATGGTCGACGCACGAAGAACTGAGCGTAACTTTTGCACACGGTGTCCGTTTTTGCCCCATGAGTAGTTTTTGGAAATGTAGCGAGCCTTTTGGATTGAACTTACAACTTCGTCGTGACCTATAAGGGATTTCGGCCATTTTTCGAAAGAATGAGCAAATTTATGTTTGGAAGGCTTGGATAGTCGGCGTACGAAGAATTGAGCGTAACTTCTGCACACGGTGTCCGTTTTGGCCCCATAAGTACTTTTTGGAAATGTAGCGACCGTTTTGGATTGAACTAACAACTTCGTCGTGGCCTATAAGGGATTTCGGCCATTTTTCGAAAGAATGAGCAAATTTATGTTTGGAAGGCTTGGATAGTCGGCGTCCGAAGAACTGAGCGTAACTTTTGCACACGGTGTCCATTTTGGCCCCATAAGTACTTTTTGGATATGTAGCGACCGTTTTGGATTGAACTCACAACTTCGTCGTGACCTATAAGAGATTTCGGCCATTTTTCGAAAGAATGAGTAAATTTATGTTTGGAAGGCTTGGATAGTCGGCGTCCGAAGAACTGAGCGTAACTTTTGCACACGGTGTCCATTTTGGCCCCATAAGTACTTTTTGGATATGTAGCGACCGTTTTGGATTGAACTCACAACTTCGTCGTGACCTATAAGAGATTTCGGCCATTTTTCGAAAGAATGAGTAAATTTATGTTTGGAAGGCTTGGATAGTCGGCGTCCGAAGAACTGAGCGTAACTTTTGCACACGGTGTCCATTTTGGCCCCATAAGTACTTTTTGGATATGTAGCGACCGTTTTGGATTGAACTCACAACTTCATCGTGACCTATAAGGGATTTCGACCATTTTTCGAAAGATTGAGCAATTTTATGTTTCGAAGGCTTGGATGGTCGGAGCACGAAGAACTGAGCGTAACTTTTGCACACGGTGTCCGTTTTGGCCCCATGAGTAGTTTTTGGAAATGTAGCGAGCCTTTTG
>NW_019237492.1:0-2006 GCF_002742605.1 Olea europaea var. sylvestris | reverse complement strand
GGGCAATTTCGTCATTTTTTCGCGACAGTGTCGGAATGGGCTAAAATTTGATAGGTTGATCGGAAACAAAAATCGGGCCGGGGTCAATTTCGTCATTTTTCGCGATGGTGTCGGATTGGGCTCAAATTTGTCAGGTTGATCGGGAACACAAACCGAGCCGACGGCAATTTCGTCATTTTTTGCAAAGTTCGCGGAATGGGCTAAAATTTAACACGTTGACCGGAAACAAAAATCGCGCCGGGGGCAATTTCGTCATTTTTCGCGACGGTGTCGGAATGGGCTAAAATTTGATTGGTTGATCGAAAACAAAAACCGGGCCGGGGGCAATTTCGTCATTTTTCGCGACGGTGTCGGATTGGCCTCAAATTTGTCAGGTTGATCGGGAACAAAAACTGTGCCGACGACAATTCCGTCATTTTTCGCGACGGAGTCGGAATGGGCACAAATTTGACAGGTTGATCGGGAACAAAAATCGTGCCGGGGGCAATTTCGTCATTTTTCGCGACTGCGTCGGAATGGGATCAAATTTGAACGGTTGATCGGAAACAAAAATCTCCACAGGGGCAATTTCGTCATTTTTCGCGACAGTGTCGGAATGGGCTCAAATTTGACAGGTTGATCGGAAACAAAAATCGCGCCGGGGGCAATTTCTTCGTTTTTCGCGATGGTGTCGGAATGGGCTCAAATTTGACAGGTTGATCGGGAACAAAAATCGTGCCGACTGCAATTTCGTCATTTTTCGCGACGGTGTCGGAATGTTCAAATTTGACCGGTTGATCGGGAACAAAAATCGCGCCGGGGCGATTTCGTCATTTTTCGCGACTGCGTCGGAATGGGCTAAAATTAGACAGGTTGTTCGGAAACAAAAACCGCGCCGGGGGTAATTTCGTCAATTTTCGCGACGGTGTCGGAATGGGCTAAAATTTGACTGGTTGATTGGAAACAAAATTTGCGCCAGGGGCAATTTCGTTATTTTTTGCAATGGTGCCGGAATGGGCTCAAATTTGACAGGTTTATCGGGAACAAAAATCGCGCTGGGGGCAATTTCGTCGTTTTTCGCGACGGTGTCGGAGTGGGCTAAAATTTGACCCGTTGATCTGAAAAAACAAATCGCGCCAGGGGCAATTTCGTCATTTTTCGCGGCAGTGCCGGAATGGGCTCAAATTTGACAGGTTGATCGGAAACAAGAATCGTGCGGGGAGCGATTTCGTCATTTTTCGCAACGATGTCGGAATGGGCTAAAATTTGACAGGTTGATCGGAAACGAAAACCGCGCCTTAGGCAATTTCGTCGTTTTTCGCGACTGCGTCGGAATGGGCTCAAATTTGACCGGTTGATCGGAAACAAAAGTCGCCCCTGGGGCAATTTCGTCATTTTTCGCGACAGTGTCGGAATGGGCTCAAATTTGACAGGTTGATCGGAAACAAAAATCGCGCCGGGGGCAATTTCGTCATTTTTCGCGACTGTGTTGGAATGGGCTCAAATTTGACTGGTTGATCGGGAACAAAAATCGCGCCGGGGGCAATTTCGTCATTTTTCGCGACTGTGTTGGAATGGGCTCAAATTTGACTGGTTGATCGGGAACAAAAATCGCGCCGGGGGCAATTTCGTCATTTTTCGCGACTGTGTTGGAATGGGCTCAAATTTGACTGGTTGATCGGGAACAAAAATCGCGCCGGGGGCAATTTCGTCATTTTTCGCGACTGTGTTGGAATGGGCTCAAATTTGACTGGTTGATCGGGAACAAAAATCGCGCCGGGGGCAATTTCGTCATTTTTCGCGACTGCGCCGGAATGGGCTAAAATTCGACCGGTTGATAGGAAACAAAAACCGCGCTAGGGGCAATCTTGTCATTTTTCGCAACTGTGTCGGAATGGGCTCAAATTCGACAGGTTTATCGGGAACAAAAATAACGCCGGAGATAAATTCGTCATTTTTCGCGACTGTGTAGAAATTGGGTAAAATTTGACAGGTTGATCGGAAACAAAAATAGCGCCGGGGGCAAT
>NW_019237491.1:0-2006 GCF_002742605.1 Olea europaea var. sylvestris | reverse complement strand
TTCGAAAAATAGTCAAAATCCCTCATACGTCATGACGAAGTGGTGAGTTCAATCCGTAACGGTCGCTACATTTCTAAAAAGTAATTACGGGCCCAAAATGGACACCGTGTGCAAAAGTCACGCTCAATTCTTCGTACGCTAACAATCCAAACGTTCCAAATATGCAAGTGCTCACACTTTCGAAAAATGGCCGAAATCCCTCATACGTCACGACGAAGTGGTGAGTTCAATCCATAACGGTCGCTACATTTCTAAAAAGTACTTACGGGCCCAAAACGGACACCGTGTGCAAAAGTTACGCTCAATTCTTCGTATGGGACAATCCAAACGTTCC
This sequence comes from Olea europaea var. sylvestris, assembly GCF_002742605.1. Classification (NCBI taxonomy): domain Eukaryota; kingdom Viridiplantae; phylum Streptophyta; class Magnoliopsida; order Lamiales; family Oleaceae; genus Olea; species Olea europaea. Next base: position 1,672 of record NW_019237491.1, on the reverse strand, counting down.
AATGCTCACACTTTTGAAAAATGGCCGAAATCCCTCATACGTCACGACGAAGTGGTGAGCTCAATCCAAAACGGTCGCTACATTTCCAAAAAGTACTTACGGGCCCAAAACGGACACCGTGTGCAAAAGTTACGCTCAATTCTTCGTATGGGACAATCCAAACGTTCCAAATATGCAAGTGCTCACACTTTCGAAAAATGGTCAAAATCCCTCATACGTTACGACGAAGTGGTGAGTTCAATCCATAACGGTCGCTACATTTCCAAAAAGTACTTACGGGCCCAAAACGGACACCGTGTGCAAAAGTTACGCTCAATTCTTCGTACGCCGACAATCCAAACGTTCCAATGCTCATACTTTTGAAAAATGGCCGAAATCCCTCATACGTCACGACGAAGTGGTAAGTTCAATCCAAAACGGTCGCTACATTTTCAAAAAGTACTTACGGGCCCAAAATGGACACCGTGTGCAAAAGTCACGCTCAATTCTTCGTACGCCGACAATCCAAACATTCCAAATATGCAAGTGCTCACACCTTCGAAAAATGGCCGAAATCCCTCATACGTCACGATGAAGGGGTGAGTTCAATCCAAAACGGTCGCTACGTTTCCAAAAAGTACTTACGGGCCCAAAACGGACACCGTGTACAAAAGTTACGCTCAATTCTTCGTACGCCGACAATCCAAACGTTCCAAATATGCAAGTGCTCACACTTTCGAAAAATAGTCAAAATCCCTCATACGTCATGACGAAGTGGTGAGTTCAATCCGTAACTGTCGCTATATTTCTAAAAAGTACTTACGGGCCCAAAATGGACACCGTGTCCAAAAGTCACGCTCACTTCTTCGTACGCCGACAATCCAAATGTTCCAAATATGCAAGTGCTCACACCTTCAAAAAATGGCCGAAATCCCTCATACGTCACGACGAAGTGGTGAGTTCAATCAAAAACGGTCGCTACATTTCCAAAAGGTACTTACGGGCCCAAAATGGACACCGTGTGCAAAATTCACGCTCAATTCTTCGTACGCCGACAATCCAAACGTTCCAATGCTCACACTTTTGAAAAATGGCCGAAATCCCTCATACGTCACGACGAAGTGGTGAGTTCAATCCAAAACAGTCGCTACATTTCCAAAAAGTACTTACGGGCCCAAAACGGACACCGTGTGCAAAAGTTACGCTCAATTCTTCGTACGCCGACAATCCAAACGTTCCAAATATGCAAGTGCTCATTCTTTCGAAAAAAGGCCGAAATCCCTCATACGTCACGACGAAGTGGTGAGTTCAATCCAAAACAGTCGCTACATTTCCAAAAAGTACTTACGGGCCCAAAACGGACACCGTGTGCAAAAGTTACGCTCAATTCTTCGTACGCCGACAATCCAAACGTTCCAAATATGCAAGTGCTCATTCTTTCGAAAAAAGGCCGAAATCCCTCATACGTCACGACGAAGTGGTGAGTTCAATCCAAAACAGTCGCTACATTTCCAAAAAGTACTTACGGGCCCAAAATGGACACCGTGTGCAAAAGTCACGCTCAATTCTTCGTACGCCGACAATCCAAACTTTCCAATGCTCACACTTTTGAAAAATGGCCGAAATTCCTCATACGTCACGACGAAGTGGTGAGTTCCATCCAAAACGGTCGCTACATTTCCAAAAAGTACTT
>NW_019237490.1:0-2007 GCF_002742605.1 Olea europaea var. sylvestris | reverse complement strand
ATTCAAGAAATGTGAATTCTGGTTGGATAAAATAAGTTTTCTGGGGCACGTAATCACAGCACGAGGAATTGAAGTACACCCAACTAAAGTGGAAGCAGTTAATAATTGGGTAAGACCAACCAATGTTAGAGAAATACGTAGCTTCTTGGGATTGGCTGGTTACTATAGAAGATTTATCGAGGGATTTTCTAAAATAGCAGGACCATTGACCCAGTTGACTCGAAAAGGGATAAAATTTCAATGGACAGAGAAATGTGAATAGAGCTTCCAAGAGCTGAAACGAAGATTAGTCACAACTCCAGTGTTAACAATAACTGATGGACCAGAAGGATTCGTTATATACAGTGATGCTTCGAAACAGGGCATAGGATGTGTTCTGATGCAGAAAGGAAAGGTGATAGCCTACGCTTCCAGACAATTGAAATAATATGAACAAAACTACTCAACCCATGATCTAGAATTGGCTGCGGTAGTTCATGCCCTCAAGATATGGCGTCATTACTTATATGGAAATAAGTGTGACATTTATACTGATCATAAGAGTTGGAAGTACTTTTTCACCCAAAAGGAATTAAATATGAGGCAGAGGAGATGGCTAGAGCTAGTAAAGGATTATGATTGTACTATCCTTTACCATCTTGGTAAAGCTAATGTAGTAGTAGATGCTCTCAGCAGAAAGGCAGTTGGACAATTAGCAGTACTAATCACTATGCAGGACCAATTGTTAAAGGATTTCGAAAACTTACATCTAGAAGTAATTGTTCCACCAACCTAAACTATCACCAGGATAGCGGCTCTAACGATTCGACCAACAGTTAGAGATCGAATAAGAGTAGCACAGGATGGTGACTCTTTCCTGCAAAAGATCAAATCCGAAGTTGGTACTAGCAAGCGAAAGGATTTTGGATTAGGCAGTGATATAGCCTTACTCTTGAAGGAAAGGTTGTGTGTGCCGAAAGATGAGGGATTGAGGAAAGAAATTCTTGAAGAAGCACATTTAACTCCATATACTGCCCATCCAGGAGGTACAAAAATGTATCGTGATCTAAGGAGTATGTTTTGGTGGAGAAATATGAAACGGTGCATAGGTCTTTTTGTCAGGAGGTGCACGACTTGTCAACAAGTGAAAGCTGAACATCAAAGGCCATTTGGATTGTTGAAACCATTAACAATTCCACAATAGAAATGGGAGCATATAACTATGGATTTTGTTATGGGTTTTCCAAAATCAACTAAGGGAAATGATGCTATGTGGGTTATAGTGGATTGGTTAACAAAGTCAGCTCATTTTCTACCTGTAAGAATGAATTTTAGTATGGATCAATACGCGCAATTATACATCAAAGAGGTCATCCGTTTGCATGGTATCCCAGCCTCAATTGTATCGGATAGAGATCCAAGATTTACCTCAAACTTTTGGAAAAGTTTACAAGAAGCTATGGGAACTAAGTTAAACTTGAGCACAGCTTTTCATCTCAAACTGATGGGCAATCGGAGAGAACTATACAGACTTTGGAGGATATCTGTGTGCATGCATCCTTGATTTAGGGGGTAGTTGGGAAAGTTATGTACCACTGGTAGAATTTGCCTATAATAATAGCTATCAAGCTACGATAAAGATGGCACCTTACGAAGCTCTTTATGGCAGAAGATGTAGAGCTCCCCTTTATTGGGATGAAGTAGGTGAACGAAGAGTTTTAGGACCTAAAATAATTGAGGAAACTAGTCGAGTGGTTGATAAAATAAAAGCTAGAATCAAGGCAGCCCAGGACCGACAAAAAAGTTATGCCAATAAAAGGAGAAAAGATTTGGTATTTAATGTTGGTGATAAAGTTTTCTTAAAAGTGGCACCGATGAAGGGAGTTCTTCACTTTGGAAAGAAGGGAAAACTTCGACCAAGATTCGTAGGTCCTTTTGAAGTTTTGCAGAAAGTTGGAAATGCAGCCTATCGAATCGCTCTACCACCAGATTTGTCAACAATTCATGATGTGTTCCACGTGTCAATGC
>NW_019237489.1:0-2007 GCF_002742605.1 Olea europaea var. sylvestris | reverse complement strand
TTGGAATCGAGCCAATGAAAAGTGGTTTTTGATTTCATGAAAACGTCGAGTTTGTTCGCTTTTGGCGAATTGCTAGTCTAATTTGATTGGAATTGAGCCAATGAAAAGTGGTTCTTGATTTCATGATAACTTCGATTTTGTTCGTATTAAGGAAATTGCTAGTCTAATTCGATTGGAATCGAGCCAATGAAAAGAGGTTTTTGATTTCATGATAATGTCGGGTTTGTTCATTTTTTGGCGAATTGGTAGTGTAATTCGATTGTAATTGAGGCAATGAAAAGTGATTCTTGATTTCATGATAACTTCGGCTTTGTTCGATTTTAGGAAATTGCTAGTCTGATTCGATTTGAATCGAGCCAATGAAAAGTGGTTATTGATTTCATGATAAATTTAGGTTTGTTCGTTTTTGAGGAATTGCAGGTTTAATTTGATTGGAATCAAGCCAATGAAAAGTGGGTTTTGATTTCATGATGACGTCGGGTTTGTTCATTTTTTGGCGAATTGCTAGTCTAATTCGATTGGAATCGAGGCAATGAAAAGTGGTTCTTGATTTCATGATAACTTCGGCTTTGTTTATTTTTGGGGAAATACTAGTCTAATTCGATTGGAATCGAGCCATTGAAAGGTGGTTTTTGATTTCATGATAACTTCGGGTTTATTCATTTTTGGGGAATTGCAAGTCTAATTTGCTTGGAATCCAGCCAATAAAAAGTGGGTTTTGATTTCATGATAACGTCAGGTTTGTTCGTTTTTGGGGAATTGCTAATCTAATTCGATTGGAATCGAGCCATTGAAAACAAGGTTTTGATTTCATGATAACGTCAGGTTTGTTCGTTTTTGGGGAATTGCTAATCTAATTCGATTGGAATCGAGCCATTGAAAACAAGGTTTTGATTTCATGATAACGTCAGGTTTGTTCGTTTTTGGGGAATTGCTAATCTAATTCGATTGGAATCGAGCCATTGAAAACAAGGTTTTGATTTCATGATAACGTCAGGTTTGTTCGTTTTTGGGGAATTGCTAATCTAATTCGATTGGAATCGAGCCAATGTAAAGTGGTTTTTAATTCCAAGGTAACTTCGGGTTGGTTAGTTTTTAGCAAACATCTACTCTAATTCGATTAGAATCGAGCCAATGAAAAGAGATTCTTTATTTCATGATAACATCAGGTGTGTTCGTTTTCGGCGAATCGCTAGTCTAAGTCGATTGGAATCGAGGCAATGAAAAGTGGTTCTTGATTTCATGATAACTTCGGCTTTGTTCGATTTTGGGGAATTGCTAGTCTAATTCGATAGGAATCGAGCCAATGAAAAGTGGTTTTTGATTTCATGATAACTTCGAGTTTGTTCATTTTTTGGGGAATTGCAAGTCTAATTCGCTTGGAATCCAGCCAATGAAAAGTGGTTTTTGATTTCATGATAACGTCGGGTTTGTTCGTTTTTGGGGAATTGTTAGTCTAATTCGATTGGAATCGAGGCAATGAAAAGTGATTTTTGATTTCATGATAACTTTGGGTTTGTTCATTTTTTGGTGAATCGCTAGTCTAATTCGATTGGAATCGAGCTAATGAAAAGTGGTTCTTGATTTCATGATAACTTCGGGTTTGTTCATTTTTAGGTAATTGCTAGTCTAATTCGGTTGGAATTGAGCCAATGAAAAGAGGTTTTTGATTTCTTGATAACTTCGGGTTTGTTTGATTTTGGCGAATTGATAGGCTAACTCGATTGGAATCGAGCCAATGAAAAGTGGTGTTTGATTTCATGATAACTTCGGGTTTGTTCATTTTTTGGCGAATTGCTAGTCTAATTCCATTGGAATCGAGGCAATGAAAACTGGTTCTTGATCTCATGATAACTTCGGCTTTGTTCGATTTTGGGGAATTGCTAGTCTAATTCAATTGGAATCGAGCCAATGAAAAGTGGTCTTTGATTTCATGATAACTTCGGGTTTGTCCATTTTTGGGGAATTGCAAGTCTAATTTGATTGGAATCCAGCCAATGAAAAGTG
>NW_019237488.1:0-2007 GCF_002742605.1 Olea europaea var. sylvestris | reverse complement strand
GGGCAATTTCGTTATTTTTCGCGACGATTTCGGAATGGGCTGAAATTTGACAGGTTGATCGGAAACAAAAATCGCTCCGGGGGAAATTTCGTCATTTTTCAAGACGGTGTCGGAATGGGCTAAAATTTGGCAGGTTGATTGGAAACAAAAATCGCTGCGGGGGTAATTTCGTCATTTTTCGCGACGGTTTCGGAATGGGCTGAAATTTGACAGGTTGGTCGGAAACAAAAATTGCGCCGAGGGCAGTTTCGTCATTTTTCGCGACGGTGTCGGAAAGGGCTAAAATTTGACAGTTTTATCAGAAGCAAAAATCTCGCCGGGGGCAATTTCGTCATTTTTCGCAACGGTGTCGGAATGGGCTGAAATTTGGCAGGTGGATCGGAAACAAAAATCGGACCGGGGGCAATTTCGTCATTTTTCGCGACGGTTTCGGAATGGGCTGAAATTTGACAGGTTGATCGGAAACAAAAATCGCTCCGGGGGCAATTTCGTCATTTTTCGCGACGGTTTCGGAATGGGCCGAAATTTGGCAGGTTGATCGGAAACAAATATTACGCCGGGGCCAATATCGTCATTTGTCGCGACGGTGTCGGAATGGGCAGAAATTCGGCTGGTTGACTGCAAACAAAAATCGCTTCGACGGCAATTTCGCCATTTTTCGCGACGGTGTCTGAATGGGCTGAAATTTGGCAGGTTGATTGGAAACAAAAATCGCGCCGGGGGCAATTTCGTCATTTTTCGCGACGTTTTCGGAATGGGCTGAAATTTGACAGGTTGATCGGAAACAAAAATCGCGCCGGGGGCAATTTCATCATTTTTCACGATGGTGTCGGAAAGGGCTAAAATTTGACATTTTTATCGGAAACAAAAATCTCGCCGGGGGCAATTTCGTCATTTTTCGCGACGGTATCGGAATGGGCTGAAATTTGGCAGGTTGATCGGAACCAAAAATCGCTTCCGGGGCAATTTCGTCATTTTTCACGACGGTGTCTGAATGGGCCGAAATTTGGCAGGTTGATCGGAAACAAATATTACGCCGGGGCCAATATCGTCATTTTTCGTGACAGTGTCAGAACGGGCAGAAATTTGGCAGGTTGTCTTGAAACAAAAGTCGCTTCGGGGGCAATTTCGTCATTTTTCGCGACGGTGTCTGAATGGGCTAAAATTTGGCAGGTTAATCGGAAACAAAAATCGCTCCGGGGGTAATTTCGTCATTTTTCGCGACGGTTTCGAAATGGGCTGAAATTTGACAGGTTGATCGGAAACAAAAATCGCGCCGGGGGCAGTTTCGTCATTTTTCGCGACGGTGTCGGAAAGGGCTAAAATTTGACAGTTTTATCGGAAACAAAAATCTCGCCGGGGGCAATTTCGTCATTTTTCGCAACGGTGTCGGAATGGGCCGAAATTTGGCTGGTTGACTGGAAACAAAAATCGCTTCGGGGGCAATTTCGTCATTTTTCGCGACGGTGTCTGAAAGCGCAGAAATTTGGCAGGTTGATCGGAAATAAAAATCGCGCCGAGGGCAGTTTCGTCATTTTTCGCGACGGTGTCGAAAAGGGCTAAAATTTGACAGTTTTATAGGAAGCAAAAATCTCGCCGGGGGCAATTTCATCATTTTTCGCGACGGTGTCGGAATGGGCTGAAATTTGGCGGGTGGATCGGAGACAAAAATCGCGCCGGGGGCAATTTCGTCATTTTTCGCGATGATTTCGGAATGGGCTGAAATTTGACAGGTTGATCGGAAACAAAAATCGCTCCAGGGGCAATTTAGTCATTTTTCGCGACGGTGTCGGAATGGGCCGAAATTTGGCAGGTTGATCGGAAACAAATATTACGCCGGGGCCAATATCGTCATTTTTCGCGACGGTGTCGGAATGTGCAGAAATTTGGCATTTTGACTGGAAACAAAAATCATGTCGGGGGTAATTTCGTCATTTTTCGCGACAGTGTCTGAATGGGCTGAAATTTGGCAGGTTGATCGGAAACAAAAATCGCGCCGGGGGGCAA
>NW_019237487.1:0-2007 GCF_002742605.1 Olea europaea var. sylvestris | reverse complement strand
TTGTAAAAACAATTTGTACTCTTTTTAAGATTCTTTTCTATTTCCATATACATATGTTTCTCTAATGGTTGTAAATAGTTTAGCTATGTACTTTCATTACTTTTGATTGATCATGACTCTGTTTAGTTACATTTTTTTTTTACTCTTCCATGGTCTTCTTTATTTTGTTTTTATTCAACTTTTTAAGAGTCATTTACTTAGCATATCATGTTTGATATCTCTACAGGGTTCAAGTCGTCAGAGTTGGAGACAAGGAAGTTGATGGCATGACACGAGTAGTGGGGCGTTTCGATTAATGTACTTCATCTTTTTATTAATTTAATTGTGTACTAAACAGTAGTTTTAACTTGTAGTTGGGAAGTTACAATTAATGTACTTATTTTCTGTTTGTGAATTTAATTTTGTACATAAATTATAGTATTAAGTTGTCTTTTTTTATATATGTAATTTTTTATTGTTATTGTATGAATAGTTTTTAAAAAAATTATGTAAAATAATAAAATAATGTAAATTTTTTAATAAAAAAAAACGTAGTTTTAGTGATGGAATTGGCGACTACAATCCGTTGGTGTTCACCAATGGACTCAATATATAGGTAATTTGCGATGAAAAAATTTGTTGTTGATATTGTCCCTAATTAGCGACAGAAATAGCCGTTGGTGAAACACCGACGGGTACTTCCATCGCTGAATTACCGACGGCATAATAAATCTATCGCTAAATTAGCGGCGGGGCAATCACCGATGGATTTTCGACAGATTAATTCTGTTTGTGAAAGTCATTAGCAACAGAATTTTAGGCATTAGCGACGGAAATTTCCGTCTCTGAAGCCGCATTTTTTGGTAGTGAATCTTTATACTTACTCGTTTGAATAAGGTTTTTGTAGTGTTGGTAGCATATTCTTTATGAAATGCAACACAAATCACATGGGTCACATGGAGCAAAGAATAATAATATATATATCTTCCGATTTATGTCTATTATATATATTTTATCGTTAACTTCGAAATAAATACAAAATTGAATGTGAAAACATCAAAATTCTATATTTAACTGTTTACAATGTCAAATTTTATTTACATAGTTTAATGACAAGCAAATAAAAAAGACGTATGGCATGTGTAAAGGTAAAGGATAAAGAAAATAAAGAATCTCATGAATTGCAAGGTGCTAAGAATAATTATATAAAAAAATCAAATTGTTGTGTTTTATATCTATTAATGTTTAAGTTTGAAATAATTGTCAAAATGGATCCGCAATCTAAAATTCGAATAAATAATTGTCAAAATGGATCCGCAATCTAAAATTCTAATACATCAATATTCTCCAATTTACATTGTTAGTTCGATTGTGGATCTTAATTAATACTGCATTAGCTTAATAAAAATGTGAAAATTTAAGTTATTTCTATTTTTCATAACTATTAATGAAATGAGTCATTAACGAAATGCTTTTGACATAAAAATAAAATAATAATTTACAGTAGTATTATTATACTATGTTTAATAATAATAATAGTATTAGAAGAGAAAAATCAAAAATAAAAAACGATAAAGCTTTTAATTCTTTGCAACATCTTCACAAATTCACATTTGAGGACAAAACAATAAATTGAGAAAATCACAAATAGTACAGATGTCCTGTGAATTCGGTATTTCAATTTCTCGGTTATCAATGGTTTTACCTTTTAGGCCTAGTACAAGAGATATATGGTTAGATGTCTAAGCAAACGAAATATATTTCTATGCTTGGACGCTTTCGAATGTGTTTAAGGAATCCAAGTAATCAAGAATGTGTTGGGAACGCTTTCGTACATGTTTATGGTGACTATGATGAATTTATGAATTTTTCAAACTTAGGATATAATAGTGTGAACTAATTAATTAATTTTTTGATCTACAAGTAATGAATGAATTTTATTTAATTTTTTTTTTTGTCTCTATCCCGCAATTTACAAATTAATATTATGTTAGCATTAGCCTATACATTTATATCCACACAAAATGT
>NW_019237486.1:0-2007 GCF_002742605.1 Olea europaea var. sylvestris | reverse complement strand
TTTTTTTTTGGCGAATTATTAGTCTAATTCGATTTGAATCGAGCTAATGAAAAGGTGTTTTTGATCTCATGATCACTTCGGGGTCGTTCGTTTTTGACGAATTGCTAGTCTAATTCGATTGGAATCGAGCTAATGAAAAGTGGTTTTTAATATCATGACAACTTTGGCTTTATTCATTTTTCGCGAATTGCTAGTCTAATTCGATTGGAATCGAGCTAATGAAAAGGAGTTTTTGATTTCATGATCATTTCGGGTTCTTTCGTTTTTGGCGAATTGCTAGTCAAATTAGATTGGAATTGAACTAATGAAAAGTGGTTTTTGATCTCATGACAACTTCGGGTTTGTTTGTTTTTGGCGAATTGCTAGCCTAACTCGATTGGAATTGAGCCAATGAATAGTGGATTTTGATTTCATGATAACTTCGGGTTTGTTCATTTTTGGCGAATTGCTATTCTAATTCGATTGGAATCGAGCAAATGAAAAGAAGTTTTTGATTTTTCGATAACTTCGCATGTGTTCAATTTTGGCGAATTGCTCGTCTAATTCGATTGGAATCGAGCCAATGAAATGTGGTTTTTGATTTCATGATAACTTATGGTTTGTTCGTTTTTTGGCGAATTGCTAGTCTAATTCCATTGGAATTGAGCAAATGAAAAGTTGTTTTTGATCTCATGATAACATCGGGTTCGCTTGCTTTTAGCGAATTACTAGTCTAATTCGATTAGAATTGAGCCAATGAAATGTTGTTTTTGATCTCATGACAGCTTCGGGTTTCTTCTTTTTTGACAAATCGCTAGTCTAGTTCGACTGGAATCGAGCCAATGAAATGTGGTTTTTGATTTCATGATAACTTCAGGTTTGTTTGTTTTTGACGAATTGCTAGTCTAATTCGATTGGAATCGAGCCAACGAAAAGTGGTTTTTGATTTCATGATAACTTCAGGTTTACACATTTTTAGCGAATTGCTAGTGTATCTCCATTTGAATCGAGCCAATGAACAGTGGTTTTTGATTTCATGACAACTTCAGGTTTGTTTGTTTTTGGCGTATTGTTAGTCTAACTCGATTGGAATCGAGACAATCAAAGGTGGTTTTCAATTTCATGATAACTTCGGATTTGTTCGTTTTTGATGAATTGCCAGTCTAATTCGATTGCAATCGAGCCAATGAAAAGTGGTTTTTGATTTTATGATAACTTCGGGTTTGTTCATTTTTGTCAAATTGCTAGTCTAATTCGATTGGAATCGAGCGAATGAAAAGTGGTTTGTGATTTCATGATCACTTCGGGTTTGTTCATTTTTGGCGAATTGCGAGCCTAATTCGATTGGAATCGAAGAAATGAAAAGTGGATTTTGATTTCATGATAACTTCGGATTTGTTCATTTTCGGCGAATTGCTAGTCTAACTCGATCGGAAACGAGCCAATGAAAAGTGATTTTTGATTTCATGATAACTTCTGGTTTGTTCGTTTTTGGCTAATTTCTAGTCTAATTCGGTTAGAAATGGGCCAATGAAAAGTGGTTTTTGATTTCATGATAACTTAGTGTTTGTTTGTTTGTTTTTTAGCGAATTGCTTGTCTAATTCGATTGGAATCGACTCAATGAAAAGTGGTTTTTGATTTCATAATAACTTCGGGTTTGTTCATTTTTTGCAAATTGCTAGTCTAATTCGATTGGAATCAAGCCAATGAAAAGTTGTTTTTGGTTTCATGATAACTTCGGGTTTGTTCATTTTTGGCGAATCGTAAGCTAATTCGATTGGAATCAAGCCAATGAAAAGTGGTTTTTGACTTCTTGATATTTTTGGGTGGGTTCGTTTTTGGAAAATTGCTCGCCTAATTCGATTGGAATCGAGCCAATGAAAGTGGTTTTTGATTTCATGAAAACTTCAGGTTTGTTCATTTTTCGGCTAATTGCTTGTCTAATTCGATTGTAATCAGTTCAATGAAAAGTGGTTTTTGATTTCATGATCACTTCGGGTTTGTTCTTTTTTGGTGAATTGCTAGTC
>NW_019237485.1:0-2007 GCF_002742605.1 Olea europaea var. sylvestris | reverse complement strand
AAAAGGGTGAGTTCAATCCAAATGGGTCGCTACCTTTCTGAAAAGTACTTATGGGCTCAAAACGGACACCGTATGCAAAAGTCACGCTAAGTTCTTCGAACGTCGACAATAAAGCATTCCAAATTAGCAAGTGCTTGTTCTTTTCCAAATGGCCAAAATCCCTCATTCTTCATGATGAAAAGGGTGAGTTCAATCGAAAAGGGTCACTACCTTTCTAAAAAGTACTTATGGGCCCAAAACGGACACCGTATGCAAAAGTCACGCTCAGTTCTTCGAACGTCGACAATCAAAATGTTCCAAATTAGCAAGTGCTTATTCTTCCACGAATGGTCAAAATCCCTCATACGTCACGATGAAATGGGTGAGTTCAATCCAAAAGGGTCGCTACCTTTTCGAAAAGTACTTATGAGCCCTAAACGAACACCATATGCAAAAGTCACTCTTAGTTCTTCGAACGTCTACAATCCAAGCATTCCAAATTTGCAAGTGCTTGTTCTTCCACAAACGTCTTAAATCCCTCATACATCGTGAAAAAAGGATGAGTTCAATCCAAAAGGGTCCCTAGCTTTTCGAAAAGTACTTTTGGGCCAAAAACGGATATCGTATGCAAAAGTCATGCTCATTTCTTTGAACGTCGACAATCCTAACGTTCCAAATTAGCAAGTGCTTGTTCTTCCACAAATTGTCGAAATCCCTCATACATTGCAATGAAAATGGTGAGTTCAATCCAAATAGGTCGCTGCCTTTTCGAAAAGTACTTATTGGTCTAAATCGCACACCGTATGGAAAAAGTCACGCTCAATTCTTCGAACGTCGACAATCCAAGCGTTACAAACAAGCAATTGCTTATTCTTCTACAAATGGCCAAAATCCCTTATACGTTGCAATGAAAAAGGTGAGTTCAATAAAAAAGGGTTGCTACCTTTCCAAAAATTACTTATGGGCCTAAAATGGACATCGTATGGAAAAGTCATGCTCAATTATTCGAAAGTCGATAATCCAAACTTTCCAAACAAGCAAGTTCTTGTTCTTCTATAAACGGCTGAAATCCCTCATACGTCGTGACAAAAAGGGTGAGTTCAATCCAAAAGGGTCGCTACCTTTCCAAAAAGTACTTAATGGCCCAAAACGGACACTATATGCATAAGTCACGCTCAGTTCTTCGAACGTCGACAATCCAAGCATTCCAAATTTGCAAGTGCTTGTTCTCCACAAATGGTCAAAATCCCTCATACGTCTTGACAAAAAGGATGAGTTCAATCTAAGAGGTTCGCTACCTTTTCAAAAAGTACTTATGGGCCCAAAACGGACACTGTATGCAAAAGTCACGCTCAGTTCTTCGAATGCCGACAATCCAAATGTTCCAAATTAGCAAGTGCTTGTTCTTTCACAAATGGTAAAAATCCCAAATACGTCGTGATGTAAAGGGTGAGTTCAATCCAAAAGGGTCGCTAACTTTCCGAAATGTACTTATGGGCCTAAAACGGATATCATTTGGAAAAGTCACGCTCAGTTTTTCGAACGCTGACAATCCAAGCATTCCAAATTATCAAGGGCTTGTTTTTCCCCAAACGGCCAAAATCCCTCATACGTCATGTCAAAAAGGATGAGTTCAATCCAAAAGGGTCGGTACCTATCCGAAAAGTAATTATGGGCCCAAAACGAACACCGCATGCAAAACTCACGCTCAGTTCTTCGAAGGTCGACAATCCAAGCGGTCCGAATTAGGAAGTGCTAGTTCTTCCACAAATGGTCAAAATCCCTCATACGTCATGGCAAAAAGGATGAGTTCAATCCAAAAGGGTCGCTACCCTTTCGAAAAGTACATATGGGCCTAAAATGGCCGTCGTATGCACAACTCATGCTCAAGTCATCATACGCCGACAATCCAAATGTTCCAAATTAGCGAGTGCTTATTCGTCCATGAATGATCGAAATCCCTCATATGTCACAATGAAAAGGGTGAGTTCAATCCAAAAGGGTCGCTACCTTTCCGAAAAATAATTA
>NW_019237484.1:0-2007 GCF_002742605.1 Olea europaea var. sylvestris | reverse complement strand
GACCGTGTCGGAATTGCCTAAAATTTGACAGGTTGATCGGGAACAAAAATTGCGCCACGGGCAATTTCTCATTTTTCGCGACTGTGTCGGAATTGGCTAAAATTTAACGGGTTCAACGGGAACAAAAACCGCGCCGGGGGCAATATCGTCATTTTTCACGACTATGTCGTATTTGGCTAAAATTCGACAGGTTGATCGGGAACAAAAATCGCGCGGGGGGCAATTTCTTCATTTTTCGCGACTGCGTCGGAATTAGCTCAAATTAGACAGGTTGATCGGGAACAAAAACCGCGCCGGGGGCAATTTCGTCATTTTTCGCGACTGTGTCGTAATTGGCTATAATTTGACAGTTTGATCGGAAACAAAAATCTCGCCGGGGGCAATATCGTCATTTTTCACGACTATGTCGTAATTGGCTATAATTTGACAGTTTGATCGGAAACAAAAATCTCGCCGGGGGCAATATCGTCATTTTTCACGACTATGTCGTAATTGGCTATAATTTGACAGTTTGATCGGAAACAAAAATCTCGCCGGGGGCAATATCGTCATTTTTCACGACTATGTCGTATTTGGCTAAAATTCGACAGGTTGATCAGGAACAAAAATCGCGCGGGGGGCAATTTCTTCATTTTTCGCGACTGCGTCGGAATTAGCTCAAATTAGACAGGTTGATCGGGAACAAAAACCGCGCCGGGGGCAATTTCGTCATTTTTCTCGACTGTGTCGAAATTGCCTAAAATTTGACAGGATGATCGGGAACAAAAACCGCGCCGGGGGCAATTTCGTCATTTTTCGCGACTGTGTCGGAATTTGCTAAAATTTGACCGGTTGATCGGAAACAAAAATCGCGCCGGGGGCAATTTCGTCATTTTTCGCGACTGTGTCGAAATTGGCTAAAATTGAACAGGTTCATCGGGAACAAAAACCTCGCCGGGGACAATTTCATCATTTTTCGCGACTGCGTCGAAATTGGCTAAAATTTGAGAGGTTGATCGGATACAAAAATCGCGCCGGGGGCAATTTCGTCATTTTTCTCGATTGTGTCGGATTTGGCTATAATTTGACAGATTGATCGGAAACAAAAATCGCGCCGGTGGCAATTTCGTCATTTTTTGCGACTGCATCGGAATTGGCTAAAATTTGATCGGTTGATCGGAAACAAAAACTGCTCCGAGGGCAATTTCGTAATTTTTCGCGACTGTGTCGGAATTGGCTCAAATTTGATAGGTTGATCAGGAACAAAAATCGAGCCGGGGGCAATTTCGTCATTTTTCTCGACTGTGCGGATTTGGCTATAATTTGACAGATTGATCGAAAACAAAAATCGCGCCGTGGGCAATTTCGTCATTTTTTGCGATTGTGTCGGAATAGGCTAAAATTTGACCGTTTGATCGGAAACAAAAATCGCGCCGGAGGGAATTTAGTCATTTTTTGAGACTGCGTCGGAATTGGCTCAAAATTGACAGGTTGATCGGGAACAAAAATCGCGCCGTGGGCAATTTCATCATTTTTCTCGACTGTGTCGGAATTTGCTAAAATTTGATAGGTTGATCGGGAACAAAAACCGCGCTGGGGGCAATTTCGTCATTTTTCTCGACTGTGTCGGAATTGGCTAAAATATGACAGGTTGATCGAAAACAAAAACCGCGCCGGGGGCAATTTCGTCATTTTTCGAGAATGCGTCGGAATTGGCTCAAATTTGATAGTTTGATCGGAACAAAAATCGCGCCGGGGGCAATTTCGTCATTTTTCTCGACTGTGTCGGAATTGGCTAAAATTTGACAGGTTGATCGGAAACAAATACCGCGCCGGGGGCAATTTCTTAATTTTTCTCGACTGTGCCGGAATTGGCTAAAATTTGACAGGTTGATCGGGGACAAAAATCACGACGGGGGCAATTTTGTCATTTTTCGCGACTGTACCGGAATTGGCCAAAATTTGACAGGTTGATCGGGGACAAAAATCACGACGGGGGCAATTTCGTCATTTTTCTCGACAGTGTCG
>NW_019237483.1:0-2007 GCF_002742605.1 Olea europaea var. sylvestris | reverse complement strand
GCGGGTTAGCATGTCTGCATATAGCATTGACTGACATTTGATGCAAAGTGTGTAGGTAAGTGGTGGTGTTATGATGTCGATAATTGATGAGCTCTCTGGTAAAGTCAATATGAGAGCTGCACCATAACTATCAACAGGGTTGTTTCGACATGTAGCCGATGAAATACTTGGAGTTTGCGGATAATTCTGAGTGGTTATACTCATATGGTGGAGTATGAGACAGTTAAAGTATGTCAAAGGCTTACCTATTTTTTTTTAAATATTATGATTAAAAGTTGTAGAAGAGATTACAAGATTTTGACTCGTTGTCGGCAAGGTGAAAATTGTTGGGTAATTGCCTTAAAAGTCAAAAGTTAGAGGACTTCTATTGTAAATAATAAAAGGTAATGATTGTATAGAAAACTCCTAACTAAAGTTGAGAGCAGAATTCTTGCAATATTTGGTCTCCAATTTACAGCAGGTTGTGGAGTCTGGCACATGAATGAGTCCTTGTTTGAGTTGAAATTATTGATCCTATAAATAGTGGATGCATTTCATTATTTTGGGTGTGGCCTGAGAGTTGATCAAAGAGAGAAATATTGTGAACCTAGCATCTTGAGAGTTTTCATACAAAGAGTAGAAAAAGTGGATATGGTAAAACTTGAGTTTATTTTTCTTTGTAACACTTGGAAATTGGGTTGGTAAATGAAATTCTATATGGTTGTAACAATTTTCATATGGTGAAAAGTTTTGATGATCAGTTTAATTTGTACGTTATATTCTTTATTTTTCTTATTTGCTAATATTCTCTTGAACAACAAAAGATCTTGGGGGTAAATAAAAATAAAGGGAATTGGCGTAAAATTTCCAACAATCAACAGCTAATCCAACTGAAAATTCATCTATTTAAGAATCATAATTTTATAGGAGAGAAAACAATGTCTCCTGCTCAACATTCCACCCGGACTTTTCCCGAATCCTCCTCTGCTCCTCCCTGAGCCACCATTGCTCTTTCCTCAGCTACAACACTTTTTCATAAGAGCTGTTGATATTGCTTGAGGATAGAGTTAGGAATTTATGAAGAAGAGGTGGGTTTACATTTGAACTCAAATGCAGTGTAGATTACATTTGAGTTTGTGTACTAAGTAGAGATTCTGGAAAATCTCTAGAGGAATTGGACTTTGCATTTTTGGTGGTGATGGAGGAGTTGAAGGAGAAGGAGGACAAAGGTAGGAAAAAAGAAAGAGAATTTATTTATTTATGATTATTTTTTCTAATTTTTTTTATATTTGTGATGCATTTGTACTTTTTAAAAAAAATTGGGACTATGGTTATAATTAGTATTTAATTTTCCTCTCCTCTCCTTTTTATTTTATTTAAATAGAAAACTATATTCATCATTTTACATATTTTTATTGAGAAATTGAATGAAAATGATGTTTTTGCGCAATCAAATGTGTAATTAAATGTGAAACTGCCAAGAAATGGGAGTTGGGGACCTTTTTAACAATACTAATGAAAGGTAAAAGTGTTATGTGCTAATTACCCTATATATATCACGAATGTAGTACCATTGAAGACTTGATTTGTAGTTGAATTATCTTAGTTGAATAGGTAAAGTCAAGAGTCTATTTTACTATAAGTCTTAACTAGAGAGCTTGTTGGAAGTTCATAGGGGAGAACGGGAATAAATCTTATTGAGTCTTTAAAAGTCATCAAAGAGGAAATCCTACATAGGCGACTAGAAATCCTTAAGATTTAGGTTCAAAGGGAAAACTAATCTTTTGCCTGACTTGATAGCACTAGGTAGAATCAAACTCTTACACATTCTTATGATGAGACATTTCATGTGTAAGCAATGTTTTTATGATTTCTATGGCATTTCGAAAATGTATAAAATACATTATCATATTCATTACAAAAATTACCTATGTAAGTAAAGGGCCACTTTTGTGAGAATTTGAAGGCTGAATTCTCTACGAGAATTGTGAAACCAGGTGGTGTCCAAGGTCAAAATGGATACAAATA
>NW_019237482.1:0-2007 GCF_002742605.1 Olea europaea var. sylvestris | reverse complement strand
TTTGTTTCCGATCAACCAGTCAAATTTTAGCAAATTCCGACACAGTCTAGAAAAATGACGAAATTACCCCCGGCGCGATTTTTGTTTCCGATCAACCTGTCAAATTTTAGCCCATTCCGAGACAGTGGCGAAAAATGACGAAATTACACCCGAAACGATTTTTGTTCCCGATCACCCTGTCAAATTTCAGCCAATTCCGACACAGTCGCGGAAAATGACGAAATTACACCCGGCGCTATTTTTGTTCCCGATCAACCTGTCAAATTTTAGCCCATTCCGACACCATTGCAAAAATTGACGAAATTGCCCCCGGCGCGGTTTTTGTTTCCGATCAACAAGTCAAATTTCAGCCAATTCCGACACAGTCGGGATAAATGACGAAATTGCCCTCGGCGCGATTTTTGTTCCCGATCACCCTGTCAAATTTCAGCCAACTCCGACACAGTCGAGAAAAATAACGAAATTACAACCGGCGCGATTTTTGCTCCCGATCAACCTGTCAAATTGTAGCCAATTCCGACACAGTCGAGGAAAATGACGAAATTGCCCCCGGCGCGAATTTTGTTTCCGATCAACCAGTCAAATTTGAGCCCATTCTGACACAGTCGAGAAAAATGAAGAAATTGCCCCCGGCGGGATTTTTGTTTCCGATCAACCAGTCAAATTACAGCCAATTCCGACACAGTCGCGAAAAATGACGAAATTACACCCGGCGCGATCTTTGTTTCCGATCGTTCGGTCAAATTTGAGCCCATTCCGACACAGTCGAGAAAAATGACGAAATTGCCCCCGGCGCGATTTTTATTTCAGATCAAACTGCCAAAGTTCAGTCAATTCCGACACAATCGAGAAAAATGACGAAATTGCCCCCGGGGCGATTTTTATTTCAGATCAAACTGGTAAATTTCAGCCAATTCCGACACGGTCGAGAAAAATGACGAAATTGCCCCCGACGAGGCTTTTGTTTCCGATCAAACAGTCAAATTTTAGCCAATTCCGACACAGTCGCGGGAAATGACGAAATTACACCCGGCGCTATTTTTGTTCCCGATCAACCGATAAAATTTGAGCCCATTCCGACACAGTCGAGAAAAATGACGAAATTGCCCCCAGCGCAGTTTTTGTTCCCGATCAAACTGCCAAATTTCAACCAATTATGACACAGTCGAGAAAAATGACGAAATTGCCCCCGGCGCAAATTTTGTTTCCGATCAACCTGTCAAATTTTAGCCAATTCCGACACAGTCGAGAAAAATGACGAAATTGCCCCCGGGGCGATTTTCGTTTCCGATCAACCAGTCAAATTTGAGCCCGTTCTGACACAGTCGAGAAAAATGACGAAATTGACCCCGGCGCGATTTTTATTTCAGATGAAACTGCCAAATTTCTGCCAATTCCGACACAGTCGAGAAAAATGACGAAATTGCCCCCGGCGCTAATTTTGTTTCCGATCAACATGTCAAATTTCAGCCAATTCCGACTCTGTCGGGAAAAATGACGAAATTACACCCAGCGCGATTTTTGTTTCCGATAAACCTGTCAAATTTCAGCCAATTCCGACACAGTCGAGAAAAATGACGAAATTGCCCCCGGGGCACTTTTTGTTTCCGATCAACAAGTCAAATTTTAGTCAATTCCGACACAGTCGCGAAAAATGACGAAATTACACCCGGCGCGATTTTTGTCCCCGATAAACCTGTCAAATTTTAGCCAATTCCGACACAGTCGCGGAAAATGACGAAATTACACCCGGCGCTATTTTTGTTCCCGATCAACCGATAAAATTTGAGCCCATTCCGACACAGTCGAGAAAAATGACGAAATTGCCCCCGGCGCAATTTTTGTTTCCGATCAACCTGTCAAATTTTAGCGCATTCCGACACAGTCGCGAAAAATGACGAAATTACACCCGAAGCGATTTTTTTTCCCGATCATCCTGTCAAATTTGAGCCCATTTCGACACAGTCGAGAAAAATGATGAAATTGCCCCCGGTGCGATTTTTATTT
>NW_019237481.1:0-2007 GCF_002742605.1 Olea europaea var. sylvestris | reverse complement strand
GAAGAGGAAATTGATTTGGAAGCAGAAAGAAGAAAAAGAGGAGTATCGTACAATACTCTATTGAAGCAACTACATCGAGAGGGAGTTCGTGAAGTGGACTTGTTGGGGGAACCGTCTGGGCGTTCTTTCAATTATTACGTGCTGTACGGGACGCCCAAAAGGAAAAAGAGAGTTCCTCGCTCTGAAAAGTATGGATTACCTCCAAGAATAATGCATCCTCCCACAGGTTGGGTAACTGAAGAAGAAGTGTTAGAAAACAGTAAAAAGGAAATTCAGGAAATGGAAGCTCAGTGCGACATGCTGCACGTTGACTTATCACAAAAGGATAACTCGACAGAGGACAAGCAGGAAGTGGAAATAGATGCTGCCGAAAAGGTTATTTTTAAGCGACCAGCCATGAAGTTAACTAAACACTTGAGGCCATTGTACGTTAAAGCTCTAGTTAACGGCATACCTGTGGCAAAAGTGCTTGTCGATAATGAAGCAGCTATAAACACCATTCCATCTAGGATGATGAAAAAATTTGCAAAGACAGAAGGTGATATGATCCCAACAGAAGTCGTCCTTATCAGTTTCAATGGAGGAGCAACTTCAGCTAAAGGAGTTATGCCATTGGACATAACTGTAGGGACAACTTCTAGGACCACAGTCTTCTTTGTAATAGATGGTCCTACTAGTTACAATGTGTTATAAGGAAGGGATTGGATACACGAAAGTCGCTGTATACCTTTATCGCTCCATCAATGCCTGATTTTTTGGAATGACAAAGGCGAAGCAGAAGTGGTGCAGGCCGATCATAGACCTTTTGTTGTAGAAGCAAACTCAGTAGAAAGGTTCATGTACGAAGGAAATTATGGACTTGTCAGAGTAGTCCAAGATGGAGAGGAAACTCAAATTGTCACGCAGAGTGAAGAGTCGTTTTCGGTGGATGCACTCGCTGAAATGTTCAGTCAGATGAGGCGAAACATAGTGGCCCTAGAAGAGCCAGTAATTGGCAAAAGAGTAATCAAGGAGTTTTAAATGAGTTGTAAGCAACAAAGGCAAATGACCGATGTTCAGGCCTTCAAGGCCAAATTAATGGCTTTCAATAAAGAATGTAAGGACAAGATGAAAGAAGAAGCAGCCTTGGAAGCATTGAGAGACAAATTGGCAGTGTTCGAGTTGGAACAAAATATTGGCCGAGAAGTCAACAAGGTGGATTGTTTAGAAGAAGAAGTGCCTATAAGGGAATTGGACGATGAAGTAATGGGGATCACCAAGCCTGGATACGCTCAAGCACAAGACCCTCTGATTAAAGTGAATATTGATAATGAAGGGAAAGATCGCCCTACCTTCGTCAGCCAGATGCTCGATCAAGAGGTTAGTGATAAATTAATCGCTTTATTAAAGGAACATAAGGATAGTTTTGCTTGGGAATATGAACATATGCCTGGTTTAGATAGAGGTTTGGTGGAACATAGATTACCAACCAAGCCAAACTTTAAACCTCATAAACAACCTCCTAGGCGTTTTGCTCCTAACATACTCCCTGAAATTAAGAAAGAAATAGAGCGATTCTTAAAAGCAGGCTTTATTAGAACAGCCAGGTATGTCGAATGGTTGTCCAATATCGTACCAGTACTAAAAAAGAATGGTAAATTAAGGGTGTGCATAGACTTTTGGAATTTAAACATAGCCACACCCAAAGATGAATATCCAATACCCACAGTAGACTCTTTGGTAGACTTAACTGTCGGACGCGTAATGTATTCCTTCATGGATGTGTATTCAGGATACAATCAAATTTATATAACCGAGGAAGATATACACAAAACTGTCTTTAGATGCCCTGGGTCTCTAGGATGTTTTGAATGGGTAGTTATGCCTTTCGACCTGAAAAATGCAGGAGCAACTTATCAAAGGACGATGAATCTGATTTTTCAATATATGATAGGCAAGTTTGTTGAGGTGTATGTAGATGATATAGTGGTCAAATCCATTAAAGAAGAGGACCATTTTGAACAATTG
>NW_019237480.1:0-2007 GCF_002742605.1 Olea europaea var. sylvestris | reverse complement strand
CAATCGAATTAGACTAGCAATTTCCCAAAGACGAATAAACCCGATGTTATCATGAAATCGAAAGCCACTTTTCATTGGCTCAACTCTAATCGAATTAGACTAGCAAATCACCAAAAACAAACAAACCCGGAGTTATCATGAAATCAAAACCACTTTTCATTGGCTCGATTCCAATCGAATTAGACTAGCGATTCATCGAAAATGATCAAAATCGAAGTTATCATGAAATCAAAAACTACTTTTCATCGGCTCGATTCCAATCGAATTAGACTAGCAATTCGCTAAAAATGAACGAACCCGACGTTATCATGAAATCAAAACCCACTTTTCATTCGCTCGATTCCAATCGAATTAGACTAGCAATTTTCCAAAGACGAACAAACCCGATGTTATCATGAAATCAAAAGCGACTTTTCGTTGGCTCGATTCTAATCGAATAAGACTAGCAATTTGCCAAAAATAAACAAACCCGAAGTTATCATGAAGTCATAACCACTTTTCATCAGCTCGATTCCAATCGAATCAGACTAGCAATTCACCGAAAATGATCAAACCCGAAGTTTTCATGAAATCAAAAATTTCTTTTCGTTGGCTCGATTCCAATCGAATTAGACTAGCAATTTGCCAAAAAGAATAAACCCGAAGTTATCATGAAGTCAAAAACCACTTTTCATTGGCTCGATTCCAATCGAATTAGACTAGCATTTCTCCAAAAAATGAACAAACTCGAAGTTATCATGAAATCAAAAACATCTTTTCATTGGCCCGATTCCAATCGAATTGGACTAGCAATTAGCCGAAAATGATTGAACCCAAAGTTATCATGAAATTGAAAATCACCTTTCATTGGCTCGATTCCAACCTAATTAGACTAGCAATTTTTTGAAAACGATCAAACCCGAAGTTATCATGAAATCGAAAGCCACTTTTCATTGGCTCGATTCCAATCGAATTAGACTAGCAATTCGCCGAAAATGATCAAACTTGAAGTTATCATGAAATCGAAAGCCACTTTTCATTTGCTTGATTCCAATCGAATTAGGCTAGCAATTAGCCGAAAATGAACAAGCTTGAAGTTATCATGAAATCAAAACCACTTTTCATTGGCTCGATTCCAATTGAATTAGACTAGCAATTCGTCGAAAATGATCAAAATCGAAGTTATCATGAAATCAAAAACCACTTTTCATCGGCTCAATTCCAATGGAACTGGACTAGCAATTTGCCGAAAATGATCAAACCCGAAGTTATCATGAAATCGAAAACCACTTTTTATTGGCTCTATTCCAACCGAATTAGACTAGCAATTTTTCGAAAATGATCAAACTCGAAATTATCATGAAATCGAAAGCCACTTTTAATTGGAACGATTTTAATCGAATTAGACTAGCAATTCGCCAAAAATGAACAAACCCGAAGTTATCATGAAATTATAACCACTTTTCATTGGCTCGATTCCAACCGAACTAGACTAGCAATTTGCCCAAAATGAACAAACCCGAAGTTATCATGAAATTAAAACCACTTTTCATTGGCTCGATTCCAATCGAATTTGACTAGCAATTTGTCGAAAACGATCAAATCCGAAGTTATCTTGAAATCGAAAACCACTTTTCATTGGTTCGATTCCAATCGAATAAGTCTAGCAATTTGCTGAAAATGATCAAATTCGAAGTTATCATGAAATCAAAAACCACTTTTCCTTGGCTCGATTCCAATCGAATTAGACTAGCAATTCGCCAAAAACGAACAAACTCGAAGTTATCGTCAAATCAAAAACCACTTTTCATTAGCTCGATTCCAATCGAATTGGACTACCATTTTGCCAAAAATGAACAAAGCCAAAGATATCATGAAATCAAAAACCACTTTTCATTGGCTCGATTCCAATGGAATTAGACTAGCAGTTTGCCAAGACGAATGAACCTGAAGTTATCATGAAATCAAAAACCACTTTTCGTTGGCTCGATTCCAATCGAATTAGACTAGCAATTTGCCAAAGACAAA
>NW_019237479.1:0-2007 GCF_002742605.1 Olea europaea var. sylvestris | reverse complement strand
CGAAGAATCGAGCGTAACTTTTGAAAACGGCATCCGTTTTGGGCCCATAAGTACTTTTCAGAAATGTAGCGACCGTTTTGGATAGAACTCATGACTTCATCATGGCGAACGAGAGATTTTGGCCATTTTTCGAAAGAATGTGCACTTGCATATTTGGAACGCATGGAGAGTCGGCGTACGAAGAGTTCAGCGTAACTTTTGCACACGGTGTCCGTTTTGGGCCCATAAGTACTTTTCGAATGTAACGACCGTTTTGGATTGAACTCACCACTTTGTCGTTTCGTACGAGGGATTTTGGCCATTTTTCGAAATATTTAGAACACTTGGCGAGTCGACGGACGAAGAATTGAGCGTAACTTTTGCACACGGTGTCCGTTTTGGGCCCATAAGTACTTTTTCAAAATGCAGTGATCGTTTTGGATTGAACTCACAACTTCATCATGACGTACGACGGATTTTGGCCATTTTTCGAAAGAATGAGCACTTGTATATTTAGAACGGTTAGAGAGTCGACGGACGAAGAATTGAGCGTAACTTTTGCACACGGTGTCCGTTTTGGGCCGATAAGTACTTTTTGAAAATGCAGGGACCGTTTTGGATTGAACTCACAACTTCTTCGTGATGTACGAGGGATTTTGGCCATTTTTCGAAAGAATGAGCACTTGTATATTTAGAACGCTTAGAGAGTCGACGGACGAAGAATTGAGCGTAACTTTTGCACACGGTGTCCGTTTTGGGCCCATAAGTACTTTTTGAAAATGTAGCGACCGTTTTGGATTGCACTCAGCACTTCGTCGTGACGTAAGAGGGATTTCAACCATTTTTCGAAAGAATGAGCACTTGCATATTTGGAGCGCTTGGATTTTCCGCGTTCGAAGAATCGAGTGTAAATTTTGAAAACGGCGTCCGATTTGGGCCCGTAAGTACTCTTTGGAAATGCAGCGACCGTTTTGGATTGAACGCACGACTTCGTCGTAACATATGAGTGATTTCGGCCATTTTTTGAAAGAATGAGCACTTGCATATTTGGAAAGCCTGGAGAGTCGGCGTACGATGAATCGAGCGTAACTTTTGCAAACGGCGTCCGTTTTGGGCCCATAAGTACTTTTTGGAAATGCAACGACCGTTTTGGATTAAACTCACCACTTTGTCATGACGTACGAGAGGTTTCAACCGTTTTTAGAAAGAATGAGCACTTGCGTATTTGGAACGCTTGGAGATTCGGCGTACGAAGAGTTGAGCGTAACTTTTGCACACGGTGTCCGTTTTGGGCCCATAAGTACTTCTCAGAAATGTAGCAACCATTTCGGATTGAACTCACAACTTCATCGTGACGTACGAGGGATTTCGGCCATTTTTCAAAAGAATGAGCACTTGCATATTTAGAATGCTTGGAGAGTCGACAGACGAAGAATTGAGCGTAACTTTTGCACACGGTGACTGTTTTGGGCCCATAAGTACTTTTTGGAAATGTACCGACCGTTTTGGATTGAACTCAGCACTTCGTCATGAGGTAAGAGGGATTTCGGCCATTTTTCGAAAGAACGAGCACTTGCATATTTGGAGCGCTTGGATTGTCTGCGTTTGAAGAATTGAGCGTAACTTTTGCTCACGGTGTCCGTTTTGGGCCCATAAGTACTTTTTGGAAATGTAACGAACGTTTTGGATTGAACTCACCACTTCGTCGTGACGTAGGAAGGGTTTCGGCCATTTTTTGAAAGAATGAGCACTTGCAAATTTGGAGCGATTGGATTGTCCGTGTTCGAAGAATGGAGCGTAACTTTTAAAAAAAGGTGTCCGTTTTAGGCCCATAACAACTTTTCAGAAATGTAGCGACCATTTTGGATTGAACTCATAACTTCATCGTAACGTACGAGGGATTTCAGCCATTTTTAGAAAGAATGAGCACATGCCTATTTGGAATGCTTGGAGAGTCGGCGTACGAAGAATTGAGCATTACTTTTGCACACTGTGTCCGTTTTGGGCCCATAAGTACTTTTTGGAAAT